>NW_015971585.1:2107-148556 GCF_000835475.1 Cladophialophora bantiana CBS 173.52
CGACGTGATTGATAGTCAGAGATTGCTTGCTGGATCCTAGCCTCTCGATTCGAGGCCATTTACGCGTGATTAAAGGCGAATTGGTTGAGTGGTAGTTGGTTGATTGAGTTGGTAGAGAGGTGGTGGGGTGGTAGAACGCGTGGTGTAAAACAGGGTTGGTGCAAAACTTGGTGGTCAGACTTAACGGCAGACGCCCCGTCAAACTCCGGTCAACTACGAAGGCCAATCAACCTCACCTTCATTAGCCCTCCGAAGCGCTTTGATTGCAAGTCTGCGACGCAAAGATCCAGCTTCGTCCTGGTACGGAGTATTTAATGCTCAATGAAACCTTATACTAGGAGGCTCAAGGCCCGGACGCATTCTATAGAAGAGACGAAGAACGTACTATCTAGGTCGTCGTCGCCAATCACCGCAGGATTGGAATGCACAGACCCAGGTGGGAATATACGGAACGAATGGCGAATTGCCGTGGGGCAGACATAATACAACGACCATGGTACAAAATATTATATAAAGATGCGCCCCAATTGTTTTTTTTTTTTTAATGACAGACCTTTCAATCAGAGGAAAAAACCATTCAAGTGTTGGTCACCGAGTTCAGCTAAAGCTCAGGACCCCAATTCATTTTCATCATGAAGGTCTTGTTGACCGGCGGTAGCGGATTTCTCGCTGCGCATTGCTTAAATGAGTTACTCAAACGCGGGTATTTGGGATCGAAATCTGCTTTGGAAGTTGTCGAGTACTGACCTTTTTTTTATTTAGGCACGATGTGGTCGTCACTGTCCGATCTGATGAGAAGGGGCACTACCTGCAAGAATTGTTCAAGGGCAAGTCGGTCTCGTACACGATTGTCAAGGACATTGCGGTAGAAGGGGCCTTCGACGAGGCCGTCAAGGCCGACCCTCCATTTGAAGCCGTTGTGCACACTGCCAGTCCTTTCCATTTCAAAGTCACAGACAACAAGAAAGACTTGCTTGATCCCGCGATCGACGGGACGACAGGAATCCTGAACGCTATCCACAAGTCAGCAAAATCTGTCAAACATGTGGTGATCACGTCATCCTTCGCTGCCTTGTCGAATTACCGCAACCCGCCTGCTGTATACAACGAAGAGATCTGGAATGATATGACCATGGAAGAAGCTCTGGCGGCACCTGATCCACAGGCGGCTTACAGAGCGAGCAAAAAGTTCGCCGAAAAGGCCGCTTGGGACTTTGTGAAGACGGAGAATCCGAACTTCACTCTGACCTCCCTCAATCCACCCATGATATACGGACCAGTGCTTCATCAAGTCACATCATTGGAGGAACTGAACACTTCCAGCCTGCGGATATTGAATCTCTACCGTGGCACCCCGCGATCTGGACCAGTCGGGTCGCCTATTCATGTTGATGTTCGAGACTTGGCTCTGGCCCATGTGCTGGCCATTGAAAGACCTCAGGCTGCCAATCAGAGATTCTTTGTTGCCGCTCAGATGGCCACCGAGAAGCAGCTCCGGGAGGTTATGGAAGACGCCTTCCCAGAAATCAAAGGAAACCTCCGGGATGAGTTGGTCGACAAGCTTCCGCTATATGGTATCGACAACAAGAAATCCATCCAGGTCTTGGGCATCACATATCGGCCGCTCAAGGAGACAATCGTTGACGCGGTCGAGTCCTTGAAGGCACTCGGGGGATAGAGCTGGCTAGACAGGGATGATATAGACGAGATAGATTTCTTCTATGATCCCTTATCACAGGATCAACTCACCTTTAAGTTTCCCAATCCTTAAGACCTGCTTATCTTCCTCGGATGTCTATAATATCTCCATTGTAAACTTGGCCTTTTAGGGAGCTATTCTCGGGAGGATTCGGCGATTTCAGGAAACCTGAATGCTTCAATTTGCCGCGGCGCTTTTGACCTCCGCCACCTCAACATTTGTCACCCACTTCAACTAACCTATCTGCCCCCATTTGTGTTGGTATACGGCGTTGGGGTGAACGCCGCGGCGAAAATGTCTCTCGATGTGAGTGAGGATCTCACCTGGATAGCCTCGACGACGTCGGAGCCATCTGCTCTGGGAAGTTCCGAACAAAACAGCACCTGCGAAGCTTGTTATGGCAGAAAAGTCAGATGTGATAAGAACCTGTATGAGAGCACACGCGAAACCTGCTCACATTGCCGCGATGGAGGGAGAGCCTGTGTGTAAGGTCATGTCTTAAGATTCGAAGGCCTTTTCATTGACATTTGAGGAACAAGGCCGCATGTCAGGAAAAGCAGCGCCTGCGAGGCTTGTCATAGCAGAAAAGTTAGATGTGATAAGAACTTGCATGAGAGCACACGCGAAGCTTGCTCCAATTGCCGCGATGCGGGGAGAGCCTGTCTGTAAGGTCATTTCTCGAGATTTGGAGGACCTCTCATTGACGTTCGAGGGAAAAGACCGCATGTCAGGAAACGCAGACGCCAACAGTTGGATCACGGCGGAAGCCCCAATTCCATTGAACCCAAAAAGGCCAGACGTCCAGCAGAGGGCGAGAGGGCCTTGACTCCATCCCAGCAACCCAGCTACCTCGGTCGTGCCGACTATATATCCGCCCATGCTGAAATCGATGAGGACGACGCCACTCACTACCAGAGTCCCGGCCCCCGCGCGGGCTCGTGGCACAGCTTCGAGGTGAGGATGCGGCGCAACCTGTCCGTGCTCGAACTGCCCCAAGGGACGCTGCGACAGACCCTGTTGAGAAACTTCCTGCAAAGATGTCGTCCATGGATGCCACTGGTGAACGAATCAGACCTCGACAAGTTCGATGCAAAGAACAAAGACACGCTGCTCGTCACGTCCATGCTGGTGGCAGGAAGCATAGTCTCGTCCACACCACAGGCTGCAGAACAGGGACAGAAGTGCTATCAGCGAGCAAAAGTGCTCTTCTACACCAATGCCGAGCAAAACCACCTTCATGCCATTATGGCCACGATTTTCCTGCAGTGGCTGAATCCGTCCGGCCCAGAGCATGTGTCGATTGACAACAGCAGCTTCTGGCTCCGGATCAGCGTCGCTCTTGCACACCAGTTAGGCCTTCATCGTGAACCCGACCCACGAATGGGAGATGCCAAGTTAAGGCGGAGGATTTGGTGGGCACTGCTCGTAAGATGAGGATAATCCACCTAGTTCACTACCCGCCCACAAACTAACAATACAAAAGTCCAGGGACAATCAGATAGCCGCAAGCCATGGACGTCCGAGGGCTGTTAATGCAGAAGACTCAAACGTTCGACCGCTGCGCATGGATGACTTTGAAGGCGACGACGAGGACGCACTCCTGTTCATGCACTTTGTCCAGATAACTTCGATTCTAGGAGACATGACCGAGCATTACTGTCGCGGCACGCTCTCGGACCGCAAAAAGATCGATTTCGAAGACACCCTTCGCCGGTGGTTGAAAGCTGTGCCACCGAGCTTGCGACTCTACCATCTCGAGACGAAGAGATTGAACGACTACAACTTCAAGTCCCGGCAGCTTCACACGCTCTACTTCACCTCTCTGATAATCCTGTTCCGACATGAAAACAGAAACCAGCCTCCTTCGCCCGTCTCGTTGTTGGCCTCGTCCTTCATTTCCGGGATCTTCGAGGAGTACCTTACGTGGGAGGATATCTCGCATCTCCCAGTGACCTCGATATTCTACCTCATGGTCGCAGCTCTCCTTCAACTGTCTTATCAGCGATTTCCCTCGCTAGCCACACATCGGGCCGAAGAGATCGAAATCATCAGATCATCCTTGAATGAATTGAAGAAGAGGTTCCCGTCCGCCATCGGTGCTGAGAGAGTGGTCAACCAGATGATGAAGCATTCCACTACTCTGCCGGAAACGGTGCAGTCTACCCGGATAGCTCTTACGCCTGAGCAGGAAGAGTTCTTTTCACCCTTTGGTCCCGAGCTGTGTCGGAAATGGCGTCTAGTCTTCGAGAGTCCAGCAGCGGGTCCATTGGAGAGGATTGAGGATTTCGCCGGCGTTACCCAGTCTGATAATGGGGTGATCAATACGGGGCCGCCAACGAACCATCACCTGCAGGCGAGTACGGATCCGCCGCAAGAAGTGCAGGCCATTATCAGTGCCGAGTCGGCATGGAACAGCAGCACTCCATTCTCGTTCAGCATCGACGATCAAAATCTGTTCTCTGATCAACTGGGCCTCGACAGCGTCGGTCGCTGGTGGTGGGCTGATTGGATGCCTGAAGCAGACCTGGACTTCCTCTCTAGATCACTGTAACGGACGGGCTACATTTCCACAACAGAGGCACCCGTTTGTGACAACAAGTCCCCCAGGCAGACATCCCCATAAACAATAATATGATCGAAACAAAGCGGATTGGTCCCCTGCGCCAAAGGCAGGGCAACGGGATCAACAATCCACTGCTGCAAGGGTCTTTGATGTTGTAACGCTTCAACTCCCTGCTCACGAAGTTCTCAAGATAACAGCCGCCCGTGGATGAATGGGCCGTTGTCCTTCCCGCAGTTTCGCAGAACCGGACAATTGTCTACTATAATTGCCCTCTGCGAGGGTGAATAAAAGACATCATGGCTCAGAGGCGTCACTATCGGAGGCATTCACCTCCATATCATCATCATCATCATCCACATGCTGTCTCGCATATGGACTCTTCCTTCTCAACCTCATGCCAAACTTCTTTAGCACATAGAAAATGGCACCAGCAGTATCGCGAGGCATCCCAGTATTGTCACTGCCCAGTTGTATCCTTCATTCTCAAACAACTGCGTGCCAAACAGTGGAAACTCGGTACCCGCCATGTTTCTGATGAGTCCCACGCCGGCAAGCGCAGAGGCGGAGAAGACCATGTAGCTGTCCTCGATGTACATATACGGCATGAGGATCAAGGTGTAAAAGGACCATCCGAACATGACAGTAGCCAGCATGGGGACTATCTAGTGAATGCTGTATGTTGGCACAGAGGTCCAACAAAACCAGAAAAGGGAGATGGAGAACAGGATCGCGTCGAGTTTGGCCAGTCAAGGCGCGCTTCAGGGACATTCTTGAAGTGCTTTGTCATCTTTGCTAATGTCGGCGTCGTCACGATTTGGCTCTTGTGCACGCCGAGGGTGGGAAGAGATGGCTTTTTGGTAATGATGCACTTACCAGACATTTACGGTAGGACCCAGTGTTATGCCCGCAGCGAGTCCGAGGAAGCACAAGCGCACGCCAATAATTTTGAGCCATAGCCGTGCTTACCGAACACCAAGTTGAATGCATCGTTGGAGAGGAACGACAGTCCATAGAGGTAACCGTTGTAAAGAGCAGCGAAGATGGTGATTGCCTCTGTGGCCAGGAACCGGAAGGGGCAAGGCAGTGTAACACGAAACAACTGTGTCAAGGATTGACGCCTCATCTCCTCCGGCACGGCGACGTTGCTCGAAGGCTCTCGTCTCACCAACACGGAATATCTCGTCTCGTTCCGAAAGCCGACGAGGACGACAACCATCGTCACACACAGGCTGCCACGAATCCCCAACAGTGCCCAGAAGACGTCTCTCCATCCTCTTGTTTATACGACGAATGAGAGCAAAAATTACCAGGATGGCCAGCCAGACATGGCGGCCCAGAGGAACACGCTTATGGCCGGTCCCACCGGATGCCGCGACCATAGGTCCGCAATGGTGCCGCCGAAATTCGCTATCGTCACACTGACGCAGAGCCCCGAGAGAAAGCAAAGGACGAGGAAGCCGCCGAGGTCATCAACCAACGCCGTACCCGAAAGAAATAAGAATGTCCCGTACAGCAGGACATAGAGAGGCGTCCGTCCATAATTCTCGGACAAGGGCGCCAAACTCATTGGCGCAAACGCCAGCCCTAACACATACAGCGAGAGGCCCAAGACACCGATCTCGGTGCTGACATGGAAGCACTTGATGAACTTCTCGCAGACGGGGGAATAGCTAGGAGCACCCCTCGAGACGGTCAAGTCGATGAGAGTGATGCTGGCGACGATGGTCCATTTTCGCCAGACAGCCCAGTTCCGCGGGTCGGCCGGGTCGCCAGGTGAGAAGGTGACGACTGTCTTTGACGTTGATTGCACTTGCGAGGCTGTGTGTAGCTGGCCCGTACTCTGTGCTGGAGGAGAAACCCTCAGTCCAAAAGAAAGAATAAAACAACAACATTTGGTGACATTTATCAGCTACGAACGTATGAATAATCACAGAGATGTAACACAGGAGATCAAAAGTTGAATATTTCATCATTGAACTGCCTCGCCGCTGCCTCGTGTCGCGATTCGTGTGATGCCCTGTGGCCTTTCGCGATCAAATCGGCGAATTTGAAATTTTGGCTGACCCCAAACGGCGGTATACACCTTGCGTCACATTAATCCGGACACCGCACAGATTGATTGTGCTGAGGATCGATATGTCATTCTTCCCAGGGACAAAGGAGACAGGCACTGTTGAACCAATCTAGGGCCATAATTAATTGATTGATTGATTGAGTGGGAAGAGAATTTGTATAAGCTGTGATAGATCAGGCTTAAATACCAGCAGCCTCGCAGCCTAGCAAGTGCCCAGTGCCAAGAGTCGACGGTCTTGCCTTAATTAGACTAGGCGTCTTCCTCTCTCCCCATTATCCAAAGAGCTCCAGTTGAACACAGGGGCCACATAATATACGTTATGTATGGCCATAATTTTACACTTTGATAAGCACGTCGAGAGCCGCCGTCGTTATCAAAATCTAATACACTATCGTCGACGAGGGGAGCCTCGTAAGCGGTATGTCGCTGAGATTGTCTTGACTGCAGCCGCCGAATGCACCAAGGACGCTCTATTGCGGGAGAACTCCCCCCAAATATGACCAGTTGATGCGAACGGGGATTTAGTTGGAGACAAAAGACTTGAATTTTTAGGATTGAAGAATTTGGAAATGACATTCCTGTCTCCGCTTACTTCTTTCCGAAGCTACGTATTAACCACTGTTTCATCAAGTATGACTATGGACGGAGATACATGCAATTTTATTTGCCTTCTCACGTAGTTCAGCCACCCATTGTATCTCTCCAACATCATCGTCTACCCCCTCGACATAGTCGGCCCTGTTGCCCTACGCGTCTGTTCATACGCGCACCGGCAAGGCGATCATTTCATGTGGCAATAGCCCCATTCCTCCGTCCCAGGGCAATATTAATCCGAAGCAAAAGCAATAGTAGTTTCCAACAGGATTGATGCCGTGCAATCTTTGCACATGATTTCAAGATGAGCCGTAAGGGAACGTTGTGTCTCATCTCTTTCCATGCCGTAAGGAGTGTCTACTCGGTATTCGTATCTCTTCCAGTCGTAAGGATCGTACGCTCGCGCCCGCGGTCTGGTTCCAGGGGTTGAGCACGATATTAAAATAAACCATTCGTAAGGTGCCAGAAATAAGGATCAGCGTCGGTCGTCGACATTGGCCACCTTTCTGAACATGCATATGCAGCATGGGGTGGGATCGAGGACGGAAAACGTTGCTAGAGAATCGAAGATATGCTTTTTTCTCCTTCGCCAACCCTGAATCAACTTCCTCTCTTGATTCATGACCGCCGAAGGGTAGTTTTCATCTATGCCAGGGCAACAAGGCCAATAACACCGGCAAGAAGCGCCATGACGGGCTTGTTGTTGCTGCTGGCGGCGCCAGTGTAGGTCGCGACGGGGGCGGGTGTTGTGGTGGTCGGGACCGGCGCAACGCTTGTCCAGACGCTGCTGCTGACCACAGGAGCTGGGGATGAAGACCAGACACTGCTCGTAACTGCAACGGAGGCCCAAGTGCTTGCATGAGGGACAGAGTAGCTGCTATACACAACTGACGACCCCCAGTCGTTCCACTGGCTACTCGAGGGCGCTGGAGCCGGGGCCGCGGGGACGCTGGATGACCAATCGACCCATGTGCTTGCCGCGGGAACGGGTGCCGCGGGTGTAGAAGTTGTCCAATCTTGCCACTTGGTCGTTGGAACTGGAACAGGTGCAATGGAAGAGGTCCAGGTCTTTACAGGAGCTGGGGATGAGGACCAATCTTGCCAGGAGGAGGTCGGCACAGAAACCACAACGGAAGACGTCCAATCTTGCCAGTGAGATGAAGTCACTACCGGCGCCGGAGGAGTAGAAGGGGTCCAATCGGCCCAGGACGTTGTCTTAACAGGAGCTGGGGATGACGAGGACCATTCTTCCCATCCTCTAGTGCTTGAACTTGTGTAAGGCGTAGTCGTGGAAGAAGAGGTTGTCCATTCGATCCATTGAGTTGAAGGCGAACTCGTCGTTAAGGAAGGTGTGCTTGACCAATCGAGCCATTGAGCTGAAGGTGAACTCGTAGTTGTAGGGGAAGCAGTGCTTGACCAATCGAGCCATTGAGCTGAACTCGTAGTTGTAGGGGAAGCAGTGCTTGACCAATCGATCCAGGTCGACGAAAGCACCGGAGTCGTCGTGCTGGTGGTGCTTGTGGTGCTGGTGATGGTTGTCGTCCAATCGGCCCAGGTTGAAGAGAGAATTGAGCTTGTGTAAGGCGTAGTCGTGGTCGAAGAGCTGCTTGTGTAAGGCGTCGTGCTCGTAGGACTTGAACTTGCCCAGTCGCTCCATGTTTCCGTCTCTGTCTCTCCTCTTCCGTATACCTTTTCGGCACTTGCTGAGCTGGCAACTGCCAGCAGAACGAGAGATGATCTCATGTTGAAAGAGTAAATAATTTTCGGGGTAGATGATAATACAGAGAGCGAGTGTACTAGAGTCTTAGCGAACGAACCCTAGTGTACGGAGTACAAGCGAGAGATGAGGCTGTCAAACGACGAGAGTGTAATGATGGGAAGAAGAAACAACTTCTGATGAGAGAGACGGGCGGTTTTGTAGTACTTTACCTGCTGGGGAGGCACCCCTCTCAAGCTTCTTCAGCTGTGGGTTCTGCCATGCGAGCATCATAGGTAAACGTAAAGATGGAGGGAGAAATCAACGAGCTGGGGATGTGGCGAGACGAACGAGCATGCAGCATTGTTCCGTCCCACCAAGCCTGTTCCTCTCGGAATCATGTCATAGTGGAGGATGGATAGGCGAGGAGGGTAGCAATCGACTTTTCCAGCCCCCGTACTCGGCACGTCGAGTCAACCCGAGTGGATCCTTTCAAAGCTATGCTGGCGGGGTCATCCTGAGAATAGCCTCCTTCATGGAACATGGCTAGCCGAAAAGCTGGGAAGTTGTTGGCCCTGGCAGTCTGGAGGTCTGATCGCAGATATTCTGTCTCATTGACCCATTGGCCGGGTATAGAGACGAACGAGGGAGCGTTTCTCTGCCGACTTCTCCAGATGGCTGCAGAATCCTCCGTAATAGCTGCATGCACATTACCTAGGCGCCAAAGAAAGAAACAGGAAGAGCCAGCTATGCTGAAATCGAGTGGTTGGCAAGCGATACAGCTTACTGGTGGCCGGATTTGGATTAGTAGTGTCTTCAGCCTCACGCAACCTCTCCAACATATTTTGCAATCCGACAAGACCGTACTCGGCAGTGTGTACGAATACAGGGTACTCCATAGGCTGTGTAGCCATGGAACAGAATGAAATCGTGGGAGGGGTCGAGGACCAAGGTCAGCTGGCAAGCCACGGACAAGATGCAGGGTTGTGCTTGTTACTTGGTACTTGGTAGGAGGCCTGCCCCGTAAGAATTCATCTCGATTCATTGCAATTCTGCTCGTCATGCGACAAACCAAGTCCTGTTACAGTGACCCATTAGGAGCTCTTGTCGGCTTCGACTCTCGTACTTAGTAGTGTGATTGCATGACGATGGGCATTTCTGGCGAACTTGCCGAGACCAGAAGACGGTCGATGTCAATCGAAGCCAGTGCTGGATCTGGTTACCTTGGTTACTACCAGTAGGTAAGAGGAAGAGGATGAGGTTGGCAGGGAACCAGCAGGAAGTCAACAATTGAAGACGCCAAAGCTGCGGTTTCACTTTAGTTGGCTGAGCGGGCCAGGAACGGCGTGATGGTTGGTGTTTGCTTATTGAGTGACCGGGTCTTCCCTGTTTTCCACGTTGCCTTGACCTCGCTCGGCGAATTTCTCACCCTCTCGAAGCCGAGGAGGACAGCTGCACAAGACTCTTCCTTCCCGTTGACTCCATGTTCCTGCCTCTGTTCCTGCCTCAGTGCCAACTGTATCGTCCTCCTGGATCTCAGAACACCGAGTACTTCCCGTCAGATCACGGGTGGCTACGGGTGGCTACGGGTGGCTACCGTGACAGGGTGATTTTGCGTCATTGTCCCAGACTTGTTACCATGTTCTGGAGCTGTCTTTCGGCACTGACGCCAGTTGCGGTTAGAGCACCAGTCGGACTCTTGGATCGATTGGCGGCTGATTGGACCTTGATTGGCACCCATCGCTAGGTAAATGCTTGGAGGAAATGCTTGGAGACATGCGTTGGAGCTAGCGGATCTTTGCACTCCTCACGCTGGCCGATGATGAGAAAAATATTGGAATGACGGCATTGGCATGCTACTGTACCAGCTCGCTAAGGTCTGTGCTTTATTGGTAGTTGTTCCACAGGAGTTCCCCACAGTTCCGTATGGGCTCGCTTGCTCGCCCACCGATAGAGGCATCACATCATGCGCCCCAAATATTCCAGCAATGCCACATGGGCCGCTGACCTACCATCCCGTTGAACCGCCTGATTGGTGCATGTTAACAATCCAACTTTCTGTTTTCGACCCGGAAGCTTCGACGATATTCGGCAAAAATGTACAAGACTGAGCTTGTGCATAGGTCTCTTGTCCCCCGAGTCACCACCTCTCTCGTATTGAATGAATGTCGCTTGTGTGACAGCATGGCTTCACTCATCGTCGATCCCAGAGTCTGATCCTGACTCCCATCCAATGCCATAATTCTGGGCCATTTGCGTGAAATCGTTGTAATGCGCCTCTCGTTCTTCCAATGGCGCCAGACGAAATGTCGCATCCCTGAGGTCCAAAAGTCGATCCTTCATTCTCGAGTTGCATTCGAGGGCTGCCGATACATCCAACCCGCTCCGCTGCCGGCTAGTCTCGAAGAGTGTGTCTGGAAACGTGTCCAGCAAAGGAAATTGTAGCCTTGTCTGAAATCTGAGCGTACGTCAGCCTTTTCCATCGATTCATCTTTTCCAAGGCAGCTGGTTCGCTTTCAGAAATGAGGCAAGAAAGCAAAGGCGTCGACTCACATCTCGACCACGCTTTCTTCGTTCAGTCTTCGTCGAAGCCGCTCCTCGTGTGTCAGAGTCAACGGCCGGGTATCTGACTCGAGGTGGTCTCGCTCACATTCAACTTGGGCGAAAACGTGATGGAACCTCGCGACCGACGGACTGACCAGACTGGGGCTGTAGTCCAGGTCTAAATGTGATGGCTCTGGCAAATTAGCGCTTTGATCATTTTCATACCCATTGCCTTGCTCCATCGGAGTCCCGTTGGAGGAGCCCTTAGCCCCAAGTTTTGAGCCCGTGACGCTTGCGTGAAGCTCGAAGACGTTTTGAACCCCATTGGTATTCAAAGTATCCTCTAATAGGCCCAGTGATCCTCGTTTCCCTGCCTTGGCATGAAGCCTTGTCGGGAGCGTGACAGATTCAATGCCCGCGCAGAGGAGCGCAGTGCTCATCCAATCAGAGCCACTGTCGAGCTTCACGTATCGAGGAAGGATTGAGGGAGGGGCAGCAAGCCGTATGTATGCTGATGCTTGCTGTCCAATTGTCTGGAGCGTTCTTGCAGCATTGCACGCTCTTCCTGACTGCTTTTCCTGTTGCTGTTGAGCTACTTGTCAACAGCGGAATTTGCGAGGACGTACCCTAGTCACTCTGGAACCGTCTTCAATGCCCCAAACCCAGATGCTCGTCTTTCTATACTCATCTCTCAGGTTGTCCACGTACTTCGCAGCAAAGCCTCCCCATGCATCGTCCGCACCAGTGAAGAATTGAAAACCTTGCACTTGATCGCACTCCTCTACGAACGGTCTGACATCGCGATCAAGCAGATCAATTTCTTTGTCCAGGCTTTCGAACAGGTCTTCACCGGCAGACCAGTTTTCAAAGGGCATGAGTTGCGAGTTCAGCTCGTACTCGCGGAGCTGAACGATGGATCGAGGATGATAGAAGACACGGTTGAAGTCGGACCAATACCTCACGTCCGAGGCGTGGAGTTGTGTAGTTGGAAGACCAAGGTCTAGATTTCTTTGGTATTCGGATGGCTCAATCCGCTGCTCTTGATGTCTGGAGGTGTTGCCGTCCCTGGGGGTATTCAGAATCACATCCAGTCGAGGGAGTCCTCAAACAGCGACATACCAAAGACCGGGAACAGGATGCGAGTCCCCCGGGATGTCGTAAAGGGCATTGAATTTACGAAGAGTGCCAAACCCGCCCTTCAGGTCATATATTATGGTTCGAGGAGTGAATGTCTCGGAGCCATCGGATCCAAGGCCTGGCCGGAAGTGAATGTCTGGGTTAACAAGAGGTTCTTCATCGTCAGAATAGGTGAAGTATGATTCCTTTTAATCTAAGTTAGACGGATCTTTACTACAGTCGCGTAGCGTATACCTGAGCGTTCCAGAAATGGGTCGCTAGGTAGTTGCTCTTGGTTCCAAGCTGAAGAGTAATGATTTCATGCATTTTGGGTGAAGAGGATCATGCTGGAATTGAACAAACCTTCCGCAGTGCACTTCGTAAGAGATTTAGAATGCAAAGGTCGACGACAATTGTATTTAAAACATCATAATCATACGATGGGAGAAGGTGAAAGCTGTAGATTGTCGAGGCTGAAGAATGTGGAGTGATCAACGTGACGCAAGCTTCTTCCGTGACTCGCGCACGTCAAGTTGCATGACTCGGAATTCGGAGTTTTTGGACAACTTGTTCACAAGCCTGCGAGACGAACATGCGAGAACCAGAAACGACAACGGTGTCATAGACGTTATTTTGCCATTTCTCTGTTTAATATCCTTTTCACCCTCAGATTTCTACTCGAGCACCATTCTGGAAATGTGCTCGCCAAACCGAATCTGCAAACTATCCTCTCTTTGAGTCGCCTGACGAGGACCATCCCATTCAACTTCTGAACTTCGCCGATCTAAGCACAATGGCACCCCCCGGCCGACGGAAGCTTTCGACATTTAGCTTCCTAGCACTATCTCTCCTCCTATTCCTTTCTACGACTGCCCATGCTGCTTCTGCAGTCCTGGGTATAGATTTGGGTACAGAGTACCTAAAGGGTGCCATCGCCCGGCCCGGGTCACCCATAGAAATTGTCCTGTCTAAAGATTCAAAGAGAAGAGAGGCTGCAACGCTTGCGTTCAAACCCTCCAGAGCCCAGATAAAAGATGGTGATGCTTTTCCCGAACGCCTCTATGGAGGCGATGCCATAGCGCTCTCCGCAAGATTTCCGAGCGATGTCTATCCCAACCTGAAGAGTTTGCTGGGTATGGAATACTCTGCGGAGGCTGTTAAGGCCTATGCCATCCGATACCCCGGGTTGAACCTTGTACCTGTGGCAAGAGGCAACGAAACGGACAAGGATGCTGGTACGGTGGGGTTAAAGAGCCAGAGTTTCGGGACCAAGAAGGACGAAATATTCATGGTGGAAGAGTTACTAGCCATGCAATTGAAGAACGTCAAGAGCAATGCGGAAGCGATGGTCGCCAAGGGTGTATCTGTCACTGATGTGGTCATCACATACCCTGCGTTCTATACCGCTGAGGAGAAGCGAGCCATTCAACTAGCCGCGGACCTGGCGGGATTGAGAGTTCTAGCTCTTGTCAGCGATGGACTTGCTATCGGGCTTAACTATGCAACCCATCGGACGTTCGACAGTGTGACGGATGGCGGAAAGCCTGAGCACCATCTTGTCTATGATATAGGTGCTGGATCAACGACTGCAACGGTGCTCAAGTTTCAAGGCAGGACGATCAAGGGGCCAGGCAAGCGAAATTCCACCGTTCAGGAGGTCATCGCTCTCGGAGTGGGATTCGACGCCTCGCTAGGAGGGGATTCTTTAAATGATGTTATTGTCGAAGATATCATCTCCCGTTTCCTGGAAACTCCAAGCGCTAAGAAATTGGGATTGGGTCGTGAGCAAGTTCGATCTCACGGGAAATCAATGGCGAGGATTTGGAAAGAGGCGGAACGAGTGCGACAACTTCTCAGTGCCAACGCGGCGTCAACCGCGACTCTCGAAGGCCTCTATGATGATGATATCACTTTCAAGTACAGCCTCACCCGAGATAAGTTTGAAGAGCTCGCTGCAGATCATGCTTCTCGTGTAGGGTTTCCCATTGAAGCCGCTCTCCAGTCGGCCGGGCTGCAACTGGACGACCTCGACTCGATCATTCTGCACGGAGGAGCAGTGAGAACCCCATTTGTGCAGAAGCAGCTCGAAAAGGTGGCTAGCGGATCGTCCAAGCTGAAGACCAACGTCAACGCCGACGAGGCTGCCGTCATGGGAGCAGCTTTCAAAGCTGCCTCTTTAAGCCCCAGCTTTAGGGTCAAAGACATTCGTGGCGCAGATATTTCGGGTTTCTCTTTTTTCTTGAAATGGAGTGTCGAGAACAAAGAAAAGGCACAGAAACTGTTCCATCCGTCCTCCCAAGTTGGAGCTGAGAAGCAAGTGCCTATCAGGACGCTGGAAGATGTCACCTTTGGGTTCACTCAAACAGTCAAGGAGCTAGAACTTCCTGTAACGGAGGTTGGAGCATTGAACTTGACGAAATCTGTGGGTGAGCTGAAGGAAAAGCATGGATGTGCGGCGGCGAATATAAGCACCATTTTCACAATGCGGTTGAGTCATGTGGATGGGTTGCCAGAAGTTGTTTCGGGGTCTGTTAGCTGCGAAACTGAGAGCACCAAAGGCGGGACCGTCATTGACAACGTCAAAGGTTTGTTTGGCTTCGGCTCGAATAAGGACGGTGATCAGAAGGTCGTCGAAGACGAAGACGCGACTGGAGGAACCTCAGAATCTCAGATTCTGTCGCCTTCGTCTGATCCAACAAGCTCTGGATCAACCATGTCATCTGCTTCGCCATCACTTTCAGATTCAGAGTCGGCCGCTTCTTCCTCTTCCTCCTCTTCGACTAAAGCCGCAAAAGCAACTAGATCCACGCCCACAATTGTTTCAATACCACTGGCTCTGAGATCGACAGTTGTTGGGCTCAATGCTCCCCCTATTGAAATTCTGCCTCGTCTCCGACAGCGTCTAACTCAATTCGATATCTCAGATCGCAATGCCGCTCTCCGAGCTGAAGCTTTGAACACTCTCGAGGCTTTCACATACCGAACAAGGGACTATCTGGAGGACGAGAGCTTCATCGCTGCCTCGAGTCAGTCTGTTCGGAAAGAACTAGAAAAACAGCTGTCAAGCATCTCCGAATGGCTATACAGTGACGGCCTCGATGCCAAACTCCAGGACCTCAAGGACAAGTTGAAGACTCTCCATGGCCTCGTTGATCCGGTGTTGAAGCGTCAGGATGAAGCTATGAAACGGCCGGATGCTGTGAAGGCCTTGAAAGAGGGACTGGAGAGCATGAATGGGATGATTACGATGGTGGAAGGAAGCATCAAGAAGGCTGCAGAAAATGCAGCTTCGAGTGCAAGTGAATCTGCAGAATCTGCAGCCTCGAGTGCCTCGACAAGCTCGGCTACAATGGATGGAGATGATTTAGACGAGGACCCGTATAGCAGCGCGTCAGCAGGTGAAGCAACGCAGACAGCCGAACCGCCTCCGGTTAAACCATATGAGTACACGAACGAAGATCTGGCAGCTCTTACGACGAAATATGATGAGGTGAAGAAATGGCTCGACGAGAAACTTGCCATGCAAAACACCCTGGGTCCACACGATGATCCTGCCTTCCTGGTCTCTGAATTGCAGAACAAGGGGCAGGAGTTACAGAAACTGGTTTCGGATACTATTATGAAGACAATCAGGATGCCAGAGATACCCAAAAAGGGGAGGACTGGGGGTGGAAAGAAAGCGACAGGGAAGGGAAAGGCCAAAAAGACGAAATCTTCCACCCCAAGCGGCAGCGAGACCGCAGGAAGTAGGACCTCCAAAGTGAACGCTTCATCAAACTCATCGTCGACGCCGACTGCCTCAGCGACGAAGAGCATCAAGGATGAGTTGTAAGTAGGTAAACTCAAGCGACATGTTGTTTTGCATCACTACTTTTGGCCACATCAAGAATATTCATGATCCGACCCTTAGCAGCTCAAGACCATGTTATCGGGAGAGAAGATCGAACCAATGATTAAAGGGCGCGGGACAAGTGCCGCCCCCTATTATCACTGTCAGCCGCACGAGCTGTATTGATCGACAGGGTTCCGATGGAATCCCAAGTCCGATAGTTGACCCGCTCCTACCATGGCCCACGGGGCGAGGGGCCTTCTCGCCAGGACGGCGACCATGGATGTTTTATATGTGTACTTACATATGGACAATTCTTGGTAGTAGGATGGATCGACTAGAACACTTTGGCATTCCAGAAGGCTGAAACGTGAGGGAGATCGGACAGGCGAAAGATGGTGGCGAAAGCCTTCACCGAATGCAGGCGTCGAAACGTGGGAGGGTGAAATTCTTGGGACTGCACATTTGTTCAAAAGCTGAAACGGCCCAGTTTGATTGGATTGGGCCGCCGAGCACGCAGACGAGCCTTGAGCGGGCGAGGGAAGATGAGGGAGGGGGCGATATGTCAGCCCTATCGACTCTTAGCATCTGCGTCTGCGCAGTAGCATCTCACCTTGGTATCTTGGTATCTTGGGTGTGGGCATGGAGGCCACAGTATAGAAAGTGGTGATGAGCGAGGGCGAGAGTGCGAAGAACAACGCGCAAGAGGATCAAGGAGTGGATTTCACCGCTCTTTATCTGTCGTTTCGCTGCAATCTGGTGAAGAAAAAGAAGTGCGTATTTGTCGCAAGTACTTTGGTTGTCAGCACCCCAAATCAGTCTTCCCTGCAGATTCCATTAGGCGTCAGACAATACGAGACAGGCCACCCCGGGAGCCGCTAGAGCCCACTACCGGCCTTAGCATGGGTCCAGAACCCCCAAAGGGGCCCCCTCTTGGCCGCCACTTTTGTGCGTTCATTGTGTTTCTTTCTTCTCTGCCTGCTGCTCGCAATCTGTACAAGTACACAGTCCCTAGGTGGCGTACGGAGACGGAGGCGGAGGTAATGTGATGCTAGATGAGAGACTTGCAATCTCGGGGCGGCAGCAAGGTTCCGGGACCCCAGTGAATCATTTCCCTATGGCCTGGAGGACGGTGAACGGGGGTGTCAATCCTTCGCAGCTCAGCCTGATAAATAGAGGGCGAGAGGGCAGCTAGTGTCGCTTTAGGTACCAAATACCCTGTACCATTACGCATCATTACGGGCTCCGTGCCTGCTGTTTGGGTGTCTCTTCTCTGCCGCCTGCCACCCTCTTCAGCACTGCAACCGCAGCCACAGCCGCACGTCCCTCTCTGCTTCTATCATTGCCTCTTCTTCAGCTGTCTTTTCCATTCTCAAACGGCTTCGTCTTGCCCTTGCCAGAGTTGCACTACACTACCGACTTACCTCCTCGCACTGACTGAAGTTTGAGTTCTAGTCCTCGTCATCGCCCCAAACAGTGCACTTTCCTTTCGCTCAGCCACCGCTCTCACTCGCCTTACCAATCCACCTCGTCTCGATCGCCATCAACAACCCCCAAAAATCACGACTACAACAAAATCCCTCTGCCAGTGCCCTCGCTTCTTCCCCTCGCCTTTCTATTCAATGTCGATGTCATGAGCTCGCGCTTCAAGTCTCTAGGCTTCGGTTCCAAACGAAAGAGCAGTGCCAACATCCAAACCGCCTCAACCACCTCCACCTCTGTCGCTTCACCCAACGGCTCCATCTCGAACGCCACGACTCCTCCCCCTCCTCAAAACTCTTCGCAAACCAGTCTACCGCCCATGAATCCCAATCAGCCTGGTGTCCCTGGACGTCCTCCCAGCTACTCATACAACAGCGTCCAGGGACGGCCTCAGTCGCCGATGCCGCCCGCTCAGAATCAAATGGCCCATCATCCTGCTCCCATCGATACCAGGGCCGGTGCCTATGTCGGCGGTGCTCCTCAGTTGGGTCCCCCGCAGCCTCCAGGGTACGGCGGCGCATATATGAATCAGACGATCGGTCCGCAGCCTGGCATTCAGCACATGACCAATCAATTTCCACCTGGTGCTCGTCCCGCTGAAGTTGAGGGCGCAGGGAGAAGCAAGGCCCAGCTAATTGTCGGCATCGATTTTGTAAGATGTACACCGTTCAGAACGATTTGATATTCTGGTAGCTGACGCTTGTTCTCAGGGCACCACCTTTTCGGGCGTGGCATTCGCGTTTGCGACGAACACCGAAGCAAAAGAGGATATAATAACGGAATGGCCAGGCGCCGGCAATCAAACAAAACAAAAGGTGGGCCCAATCAGACACTTGGAAGAATGTGGATGAAATGCGACTGACTTGAATAGATTCCCACTGTGCTATATTACGATCAATATCAGAAAGTCGTCGGTTGGGGTCCTGACATTGCTGATGCCCTTGCTCCGACCGGCTATCCCAAGCCTGGCGTGCAAAAAGTGGAATGGTTCAAGCTGCAACTCATGCTCTCGGGCAACACGTATATTGATCCCATTAATCTACCCCCTCTTCCACCTGGGAAATCCGAAATCGATGTGGCGGCCGACTATCTCTTCAAACTGCGGCAAGCTATGCGAGTCCAGTTGCAAAAGACACTGGGCGAGGTCTTTAACAGGGAAGAGCGCAATATCCGATACTTTTTGACTGTCCCTGCCATTTGGAACGATGCCGGTAAAGCGGCGACCAGAGCCGCAGCTATTCAAGCTGGATTCATTCGTGATGAGAACGACAACCGACTGACCCTCATTACTGAGCCCGAAGCCGCGGCAATGTTCTGCTCCAAGACCGGTCTCCTCAACCTCAAGATCCACGACGCAGTCCTGATCGTAGACTGCGGTGGTGGAACCGTCGATCTGATCGCGTACGAAGTCGAAGAAGAGACTCCGTTCACTGTCGCCGAGTGCACGGCTGGTAGTGGTGATTCTTGCGGCTCGACTGCTCTCAACCGAAACTTCTCCAACATTCTGCGCGCAAAGATCAGAAAAATGAAGTTGCCCGATGGATCAAAAACTGCCGGTCGAGTATACGCCAAATGTATTATGGACTTTGAAAACAGAATAAAGGCCGATTTCCGCAACAACGGTCAGAAATGGGCCGTCGATGTTGGTATCGAGGCTGAATTCCCTGAAGCTGGTATTGAAGAAGGCTACATGACGTTCACTAACGAGGAAATTCTTCAATGCTTTGAACCCGTCGTCAACAGAATTCTGGAACTCGTTCGCAACCAGATCATTGCTATCCAGGCGCAGAATAGGTCATTACAAAATGTTCTTGTGGTCGGTGGCTTTGGTGCGTCCGAGTATCTCTTCCAGCAGATCAAATTGCACGTCCCGCCACAATTTCAATCCAAAGTTGTCAGACCCATGGATTCCGTAGCTGCGATTGTGAAAGGCGCCGTCACGGCTGGAATTACTGAGCGGGTCATCACTTCTCGCGTCGCGAGACGACATTATCTCATGGCGACCCTCCAGCCGTTCAAAGAAGGTCATCATCCCGAACAATATCGCGTGCCTAGCCTCGATGGCAAGGATCGGTGTAAATACACACGACAAATCTTTGTGCAGAAGGGCGAGAGAGTCAAAATTGGTGAACCCGTCAAAGTCTCGTTCTTCAGGCAGGTGGCACCTGGGGCGACGTTGATGTACGAAGATATCCTTTATGCCTGTGATGAGGATGTTTGGTTAGTTTCCAGTCTCTGGTGTTGATGTTCCCTAGCTAACCATGTCACAGCCCCGAATATACGAAGGATCCCCGTATCAAGGAAGTGGTCACACTCACTTCAGATCTATCCAGAAAGAATCTTGAGAAGGACTTTGAGAGAATGGATACTCCGCAAGGCACATTCTACAGGGTGTACTTTGATATTTACCTGACCTTGGACGGGTCCGAGTTTAATGCCGAATTGGTGTGCCAGGGTGAGGTGATGGGAAGATGTAGCGCGAGGTTCAGATAGGACCGTGGATTGAAGCATGGATATGGCCCAGACACTGGGAAGATAATTCCAACATCAAGAGCAGAACCATGGCGGCTCGGGGAAAAAAAGACAAGAGACAGGAGCGGCTTAATGAGTAGGAGTTTGAAGACGAAGTATGAGGAAACGACAACGGCAACTGAAGAAGGGAGTTGGGAACATCCCTGATCGAGCCTAAGCTGCACTTTTGATGACTGCTGATGTGGACATGATCACAGTGGAAGTACGTCGAGCTTGAAATGAAGGCCTCGTCAGGGTGATGTTGTCCTTGGCACAGTGACGTTGAACGAAAGTGAGGATCAAGAAGGAAAAAGCCAGGAGTTGCATATTGTCCATGAGCGAAAGCAATGGACCTTTTGAAAGCGCGAGATACAATAAAGCAGACGCATCAAATCAGATTTAGTGTCGAAACTAACCAGACATCATCCTGCTAGCTCTTATACGGGAAGAAGTCCGATTGACTGCCGTGCCCTGCGTACTTTGGTTCGGGTTGATGCTGTACTATGAGGCGACCTCGCTCAACACCTCTCGATGGCCAGCTGGGTGGCTGCTGTTCGTCTACCTCAATGTCCCTCCCTAATTTCAGGCGGCTGCGAGACCCACAGTTCCATCAATTGTGTGAGGATAGTAGGCAATGCTGGCCTTGCCTGAGGGTGTCCAGTGCGCCAGCTCAGCCCCATGGCGCTTGGTTCGCGTTGCTTATCTGGAATTCTGGAACTCCTTATTGCCGTGAGCGGACCATATATATATATATATATATAAAGCAAAGAGCTTATCAGGGATCTCTGCGGGCTGGAACACTCACCCAGGTCTGGAATGGAATAGACAGACGATAGGACCGTACATCAATTAATATGGGCCACAGAGAGCCTCAGAAGGATTCGACATTGCGTCGATCAACCCATCAAACTTTCCTCGCGACCCAGTGACTGCACCTGTACCGATTCTGTAATAAGCTGTTTGGATCCTGAATATATCCCGAATCGGCAGGGAGGATCTCGTGAGTAATCACTTCGAAACCCGTGCGTGAAACGAGCTGAACGACTTCTTCGTCAGTAAGTTCAAAGGATCCCGGTTCGGCGATGCCTTTGTCTTCAAGGTCCGGTTTTGGCTGGCTGCTTGGTCCAGACTCTGGCCGCGTATTGTCGCCTAGTTCATCGTCGTCGTCGGTATTTCCACCCGGCCCACGATCATCAAAATGCCACAACAGTGGGCCAATGTTGATCCAAGCGCCTCCTGTCTTTAAGCAATTCCGTACCGTCTGAATATATCGAAGGAGATTAGGTGCTGTATCGACAAAGAACAGGGATACCACCCCGTCGAATGTCTCTTTGGAGTCCGGCGTGGAGTAGGAGAGCACGAAATCTCCGGCCGTCATGTTCATTTCACCGACTGGTAACCCGGCGGAAAGCCGGGAGGAGAAGGCCTCACCTGGATGAACATCTGGGACTGTATAGCATTTGAGCTGATTAGCGCGAGACACCACATTTGTGAATGTATGCGCGAAGGGGTAAACCGAGTACTGGTGGGCGCGTTCGGCGTTGTTGAGAATGAAATTGCTTGCGAGCAGTTGGTGGTAGGAGATCTCGTTGCCTGTTGCATGGAAGCCTCGCAGAGAGAGTTCAAATAGTACGCGGCCCAGTCCGGCACCAGGGAGAAGAAGTGACGGGGACTGATTATGCTGTTGGACAGCAGGGAAAATCGATTCGAGGTCCGAGAGGATCGTTTTGAGGAGTGGTTCGACCTCGAGAGTGAACCCTTCGTGAGACCAGTCTCGATAAAACTGACGAATAGTTGAATGCGCTTTGGAAATGTCGTTCGGTTTGGCTTTCCCTTGCCAGTTCATCCAGGAGTCTACGTGCGGTTTCTCGGGGAGTCCAAATGCACCTGCTCCTAGGCGGAATATTTGGTCTGCTAAGTCGGCGTTATGGTCCAATGCATCGTCAACAGCATTCAGCGTGTCGAGAATGGAAAAAGGAGGAGCTGCAAGCATTCGCCACTGGACTGATGGGAGAGCGTAGAGATTCTGTCGCCTTCGGTGGGTTGTGTTGTAGTGTGCGTTTTTTCGGTACTGACTTCAATCTAGGTCAGCGGCGTTAGTTAAAGCGGTTTCCCATTGGGGAGGTGAAAACAGGTGAAGAGTCATATTAGAGGCATAGACACCGTCTTAGGAGCTGGTCGTCCTTGGGCGAGACTGCCGTCAAGAGAATCATGTCATGCTGAGTCCGAGCACCGCATCGTGGGAAGTGAAGTTGAGGGGCCCTTGTCCACGATCAAGCACGAGACCTTCATTCAAGACGCCACGAGCCAGCAAGGCAATCATCCCGTAAGAAGAAGCCGCCAAACGAAAAGCTGCCATGCCACCTTGGCCGCCGTCCGTGTCAGGTGCCGACATTCGTTGGTCAGGGTAGTTGCGATCAAAGACCATATGAAGACTAGAAGCCTTGGTCGAAGTGCCAAAGACCATTGCATGAAACTCCCTGGTTCACTTACTGAAATGAATCGAGAGCAGCAAAGATGACTCGCCGTTCAAGAGGGTCGGCCAGAGGCCCGGCATCATGGAACAACGGCTTGGGTTGCGATACGGCGGCATCCTCGGTGTGCTGAACTCCAGCCATCCTAAAGAGGCATCGGAAGCGCTAGGCAGAAGAAGGTCGAGCAGGCGATTGCTGATGCTAGAGCACGGAGCTTTTGAGAGGAGTGATGATTTTGGGATATTGCAATAAAATTAACTGTCAACTTCGCAGAGTGAGGTCGGATGCATGCCAAGCCAGATATGAATGGCAGCACCCAACACCGCCATTGCTCTCTACCCCCTTCTCTTCTCTGCCTGCAATAACCAACTTACTACATCCCTCAGAGTCATCCATGAGACTAAACCTACTGAGAAACAGCAGTTGGTTGGAAGCACCGTCTAAGTCCCCCTTCCGACTTGTATAGCGATATATTCAACTCAGCGTTAAACCTCCGTTCCCGGCAATACCCTGCGTTCCTACCACTGCAATTGATTCCACGCAGTCATGGAACCCTCCTTCAGGCCTGTCGACGAATCGTTCCCCATGCCTAGACACCCTCATCTCAACTTCCACGCCCACCTGAGTTTCATGGGAAATTGCACGATGGTCCATTTGACCACCACCAACCTCAGCCAAGCTGAGAGCACTCTGCCGCCTATGGGAAGTTTTGTCTACGCAATGCCTGACGTACGTAAAACTCCCTCAGCAACAGGCTCCGTCTGATGAATTCTAGATGAGAAACGATCGAGATGTGATCAGCACACCTCTGTTGACCTCGGGCTCTAGCATTGACTATGCCACTAGAATGGCCAAGGTCCTTGCTCGGAAGATGAAACAACCAGTGTACGTGGGCTGCAGCATGGATTTCACGGGCACGACAGCCGAAGAGGAAATGGAAGGCTTCGCCGCTGTCGTCGATCAGATTATGGAGAGGTGGACCCCCAAATCGTGAACCGGTCCTGCTCGCCTGGGTCCCTCATCTCCCGTTGGGTCGATATTCTAGAATGCTGTCAAAAGAGGTCCCCGATATCCAAGGATCGGTATCCTGCGACCTTACAATTCATTGGGTCGGGGACCAGACCTGTGCAAACAAATCGGTACTATTCCTTGCCCTTGCTGGAATTCGGCACTTTAGAGCCTCATCGACCCTTTTAGCACCAGTGCAGGAACCTGGAGTATTTGACTACTTAGTAAATGTCTCCCGATGCACCACGAGATCTTCGCTTGGAGACTCGGAACCTCTGCTCTGTGTGAGAAGCACTTGGAGATCGATCGCCGTTCGCTGTTCGCCAATTCTCGGCACGGCTACCGGTTGCGAGGAAACCCCGGTGGCAATTGTCACTGCCTACAGGACGTCACCCTGCTTGAGGTTGCTGATCGAAGCTTGGCTCCCACAGAGGGCAATTCTTCCAAGGTGCTGGCGTCAGATCACACACCTGATGACACCGACGGCCCTTAGACGTCAGTAGAAACTAAATTGGCGGTTCATCAAACAGAGGGCCATACCTTAGCTCTTCCGCGGAGGCTACACCTCAATGATCCTTGCGGCCTCTTTTCAGAGAGTCTAGTTGGAGGTCCCGGAGGTGTTCACCACCGCCTCTTGCCCTCCCAGCGTCGGGGCTTGTCGCAATGGTTGTCTGCACTATCTTAACTTTCGGCAAGTGGCCGAGTTGTCATATTAAGGGGATTAGCCATTTTGCAAGGCCTTCACCTTTCGACTTTGCACATATCGCATGCACGCTGTCGATCATTTCCACCCCCTTGAGCTCAATGGCAACGTATTCAGGGCTATGTACTGAGGCCACAATAGAAGAATGCTCAACCAAAAGCTTCGTGGCCGTCACGCAGCCGCCAGGGGAGTTCCAAATATTAGCTTCTCGGAAACCCCCCAGCATGGGGTTCATCTGGTCTGACGCATTATTGAACTCACTTTAATTGAGTCATACACACTTTGGTCAGACCGACAAGGGGGCAGACAATCAACACCTTGCTGCAGCTTGTCGATCCTCGGCTCAATTCTCTCAAATCTTCAGCACGAGCACCGAGTATATCCTAGGTATATGACAGATGCCACCCAGGACCTCCTTTGTACACAAATCCAATAAACACCCAGTCACGACCCAATAATAACCCCACAGACAATTATCCTGACCAGGAATGAAGCAGCATGGGGAATAGATCGGGTGAGGTGGTAAAATTAAGAACTTTTCCCTAAACCTTCCATCATTTGAGCCAGCAGATTGGATCTGCCAAATCCGGTTGCTCCCAAGCAACACTTCAACTGCGTCATTCCATTTATGAAACTAGTTGAAAATCTAGTGAAGACCAAGGAAGCGTGGATTGTCACTCGTTGTTCGTTCGACTTTTGGTGATGGTGTTACTCCCTGCTCGCGATATCGCTTCGACTCGCCAGACGAGATGTTTCACGGAGAGAACGGAAAGAGTGGTTGGGTTCGAAACACCTACCCTTGGATTGTGAGCTTGTCTGATCCTCACTGCATGAGTGCGGGACTGAGATGCCAGGGGAAATCCCACCTTGCTGCAATGCGAGCTGCGAGCTGCAAAGTCGATCCTGTTTGAGGGTCGTGTAGATCCGAAGGCTAAGTTCCGTTCCAACGGCTTGCCAGTGGTACTTCCAACCGACTGGATGGCGTTCCCGAGGGGGGGGGGGGGGGGGGGGAATCCTTACCTCCCAGACACCCTGGTTTGCTAGCTCCCTGGCGTTTAATCTAAGTTCCAGGTCTCCTCAGGGCTGCACGCTAAGGCCACAAACCAGTCTTCTGGAACTATGTCTTGGCCGTTTCCATTATTTTCTGGGAGTCTCTTGCGCCACCAAGCCGAGAGATGAGCGACAGTTGCTCGCACGATCCTGCACAGAAGAGGGAAATGGTTGGGCTTGGGATGCGTATGCCCATCATTTGGGGAAAGGACAATGCTGCACATCACTGCTCACGCGGCAAAATGTTGTCGATGATTTCCCCTACGGACTCTGCAATTCCGTTAAGTCCCCGGCCTAATTCTGCACCTCAATGGAAACAGACAGAGATGACGGGATTGACCGCCGCAGACACTGGGGATCCAGGATCAATTATCCATTCCCAGGTTGTGCGAAGCCACAACTCTATCAAGGACTCCGTGTCTGGTGGAACCTCAGATCCTGCTTTCCGTAGGAGATCCGTTACTACTCCTCCCACTTTTACTTAGTATCATACCTTGCAAGTTGACTGGCCACCTTTGTCCTACCCCGTTCTTCGAGAAGAGACGAAGTTGCTATGAGGTTCGCTACAGAGGTATCCTTGCCCCACCTTGAATCTTCCATCTACAGCAGTTTTCCTGGAGCTTCGGAACCTGCAGCCTTGGTTTCGACGGATTCGTCACGACGCAGACATTCTGGCTCCAGAGGGAATAGAGGATGGAGCGATGATTTTTCTTGGTACTTTGCCATACTTAGGGGAGAAACCCTACATAGTCAACAGAGATGGGGATGACGAATTCGGGAGGAGGGGCCAATTTTCAGCTTTGGGGCCTAAGGAGCTCCCGGCGAGGGCCCCATGCTTCCAACAGTCATGACCCCATGATCGACGACGCAGTCCCCCCTGGCTGATGGCTGGCTAGGGCGATGATTTGGGTTCGACTTTCTCCGACTCACCCCATGCATCATCCTCACGCTTAGATTATTCCTCTATTTGATGCCAGTCGGAAGAAACGGAGTGGAATGTACCTGATTCGATCACACTAAAGAATGCAAAATTGGAAAGGCTTGCGGCTGGACAGCGAGGGAGAAGTTAGGTGCGGCCTCAGCCAGGAATCAAGCGGTCTTGGTATGGACCATTGGTATGTTCCACCCTCTTTTTCTCCATTACCCTTCGCGCCGAAACCACAGCATGCAGATTGAGCTATTCCAAGGAGAGGGCTTTCCAGATGTCGGTAGTCCTTCTCCCCCTTCGTGGAAATACCACCCATGTCAGCCAGCCTCTGCGGACATTGCGGACGGCAATACCCCCACTGCCTAAGCAAGGGACAGCGTCTCAAAAAAATTTTCATGGCGACCACAAAACGACCGAAATGGTGTGGTCGGATGTTTCAGGCACGGCGAAGGCCTTCTAGAACCAGTATTTCGCCGCAGATGAAGTTCAATAGATGGACAGGGATCAAGCTCTTTGCCTCAGAGCAGCTCGAGCCGAGTCCGGATGAGGTACGTTGATAGCATATTTGTTTCTGATCTGCCCTGCCTAGGGCCGCTTAGAGCTACCCACCGACAACAGCCAAGGCCTATGATCGTCCTCGGTCCGCCTCCACCAAAAGAGTCCGCCACAAAGGTAGTCAAGGGAGTCGTCAGGAATCGTGGACATACGAGTGACAGCTGCATGGAGCCATCATGATTGCTGAAGAACCGGCGATCTCGTCCACAGCCCTTCATGCCACGCGTATGACACCATAGTCTTGTGAAGAGGACGCGCCTTCTTCCAAACCACGCGAACCCATCACTTGGGAAGACCTCCAAGAAGACCTCCAAAATATATATACCGCTCAAATTTAGAATGCATGTATCAAAGTATTTACCTACCAATGTATCTACGCGTCAGGCCCCAGAATGTTCTCAGCCAAGACGACTCGAACGGTGGCTCGGGTATGGGTCAAACATTTCATGGGTTCTCTGGCCACCTCCTCGAACAGGGGAACTCTTTTCGAGAATGGCTCCAGTGGTCCTTTGGCGCAAACCAGCTAGGCGGCAAGCCGAATGCCGGTCATGCCCCATTCGGCTGTTGAGAACGTTGCGGCTAGCTTCTTTCACTTCGGCTGCTAGAACCGGGGAGGCTCCTAGGAGGCCCTAGCTTTTTCAGGGTTGCGCATCAATCCGAATCTGCTCCCACTCAGACGTGGTTTTTGGCTTTCCGCTCATGTCCCCCCAGCATCAGTCAGGTCTGTGGTTAGAGGCCTCATCCACCGCCTGGATTGTTTCTCGATGTTCGAGCGGGACCCTTCCTTATTCCTGGCACGCTCCCAACGCCACGCGCACCGGCAGTTCACCTCGTGCGCCGCTCGTGGACCACATCTCTACCCCCTTAACGGGCGTGGAAGTGAGCTAAACCGCAGCGGTTCCTTCTCCCCCCAAATACTTGTCCTTGCTTAGAGGTCTTGACGATCTGGCCCCAAATTTCGTTGGTTGCCGATCGACAGATCAGTGGGAAAAGCGCATGGCTATCGCGAGACCACAGTCGCGTCCTCAGACTCCAGGTTCCTTCTGCCCGTTGGCAGCGCACTCTAATACCACTTTTCTAGCGACAATTTCGGCTGACCTGACTGAGAAAGTGGCGACCACTCGCTTCGCATCAACTCGCTATTCCCCAGTGGACCAGTAGGCCAAGGTCGGACATTTACCTGTCTCCATTCCTGCATCTCGCTTCTGTCGTTGCAGTAACTGTCGAAAGAGCACCTGATTGAGGTGCACTTGAATCGAGAGAGTGTCTCTTTCTTTGTTGTTATGGATTGCGAGTTCTGAGGGCTGCTGTTGCTTCTGGATCCGGGTTCGAAAAGTGGCGGGCATGTCTCGACACAACGGGAGAACTCGTGTCTGAGTAGAGGAAAGCACTTACTCGGATTCCTGCGATGCCTGGCGACTGTCGATGCGACTGAGACGATGAACGAGTCTTTGCCCGTCTTCGAATCGACGTCGGTCGCCTCCTCGGGACTCTTTACCACCACTCATGACCTGGATCGAACACCACATCCAAGGCCTGCATCGTCGCAGCATATTGAGACAGGGCTAATCCCATCAGGACCAACGACAATGTCATCATTCTATGGTCCTCACGATATGGGACCCCTCTCTCCGAACGAAGGAGTGTCTCGCACGGGGGACAATCTACGACCGGGCAGCGGAGCGGCGAGCACCCCATCTCCCGGTCAGATTTCAGCCATGATGATGCACAATCCGAAAAGAGCGTATAGACAAAGAAGAAAAGACCCGAGTTGCGACGCATGCCGTGAACGTAAGGTCAAGGTTAGTGGGAAACAGGGTCTCCTGGTGTCATTTTGCTAATGGGTGACAAGTGTGATGCGACCGAAACATCTAGTTGTACAGAATGCTCGAGTCGCAATGTTCGCTGCCAGTTCACGAAGGACACGAACCGGCGCATGTCATCTATCAAGTGAGTCAAGCTTGCTCCTGGTCATGTATGGCACTTTCTGATCTTCCCAGGCTAGTACAGGACTTAGAGCGACAACTAATGGAAGCCCGGCAGCAGCTCGAGCGGTATCATTCGGTTGAGCGAAATTCTGATCTCTCCGCTGACCTTCGTCCCGAAACTGCCTCCTCGGTCTTCACTGAATTTCCGTCTATCGGCAAATCGCCACGGAGGATGTTGAAAGCAAGAGCACCCCAGGACCTCACAAGTGCCAGGACACAGTTGAATGATGTTGGTCGTGGCTTGCTGAAACCTCCCGTTACGGGGGTCCAACCTCGATCGCACACTACACATACTCGAATTTCAGACCTACAAGGATTGCCTTCGCAACCAGCCGCGGAAAATTTACTCCACTACTATCACGAATATATCCACCGTCTTTTTCCCGTTCTATATTGGCCCAAATTTCAGCGAAATTTCACGATGGCAATGGAGAGAGGCAACGTGCAATCACTACCGACAGACTGGGTTGCGACGCTATATGCGGTTCTTGCCTGTGGCGCGCTTGCAACCCATGACCGTGCCCGGGTTCCGGAAGCGCAGGAGTACCTGACAAGGGCAATATCAACCATCAATTTCTGGGAAGATGATGTTTCTACAAACCAGGCAATCGTAGCGTTTCTCGCTAGCATTGCTCTGATAGAGATGAATCGGAAATCTGCTAGTTGGATATGGCTGGGCTCTGCGATCCGTATTGTCCAGGATCTAGGGTTGCACGTTCAAGGGGGTCAATGGTCGCCGATTGAAGGCGAAATGCGCAAACGCATATGGTACTCATTCTATGTTTGGGACCGGTAAGCCTTGAGCTTTCACGCTGCCAATCTTTTTTTCCACTGACAACAGCAGCCTGCTTGCCCTAGAACTTGGAAAGCCGATGCTCATCAATGACGATGAGTGCGACACAGAGTATCCCGAAGTCCTCGACGAAGAGCGCCTGATGTCCGACCATATGAACACTCCCCTGGCTCCTAAACTATTGCTGGCCAATATTTACATAGCACGGCTTATGGCGCCGCTGGCCAAGACTTTTCGTTCCCTCTGCATCACCAGCGAGGCGTTGGCCAAGTTCGAGAGTCACCTGGGTGAATGTCTGCATTTGTTTCCCCGGCCACTACAACTCTCCTCGACCTCTCCTCTGGATCCATGTATTATGGCTCCACTTATCTCTTTCCAAAATACACGCATAATGCTTCAGCGCCATAATTTATCCCCATCGTGCTCTTCAGAGCAGAGAGCTCAAGCTATTGAGCAGTGTCTCCATGCTTCTCGCGATACCGCAAACATCCTCTCAAGGTGCATGATTCCGCATGTTCAATCGCATGAGTGGGAGCAGCGATTTGTGCTCTCTTCAACCACCATGCTATGTACCCATCTTTGGCGGTGCATGCTCTTCTTATTGTTTCGACAAGTTTATGACGCCTTTTTTCTCATCCTGAGAGCGGCTGCTACGATCAGTGATGCTAGGAGCATTAACACCTGCTGCGGGAGGCACTTGTCTTTCTTTCTACGCTGTTTGATTGAGCGGGCAGAGCAGCCTGGCAGTATCGACACCGACCACGATGAGGAGTTGCTCGTCTACTTGTCTGCGGACCTTCAAGCCAGTACAAATAGCTGGGTATGGGGCAACGCTGAGACAGGCACTCATCTCAGTCGGCGGCAAAAACATGGTAGACCAAGGCATCAGTTCATCGAACATGATCCACATTCGTCAGGCGCTCAGTCACCGTCGTGGGATAACATGTTGTCTGAGGAAGAGCAGCACGATTGGGGTGGCTGGCAACACATTGAGCAATCAGCAAGATATCTACAGCAACTCTCGAAGCGACAGCATTATCTACACAATCAAATCCCACCTCCTCTACCCATATCACCTTCACCTAATGGACCGGCTCCAGCAGGAATTTCAGGAGGACTAACATTGCCACCGATCAGCACGCCGAACGAGACCCCTACCCTAGATCCAAACAGATCACGAATGACAATTGCGAACATCATATAGTCGATTAAGTTGCACACGCGACAGCGGAAATGGTTGAAAAGAACAAGATGATGAATTTGACGTTTACACAGTATGACATGTCCCTTGCTTCTAGATCTTGTACTTTTTTGGGATTTGAAGATACCCGGCAATCATTTACAATATACTACAGCACACGAAAATACCGACTCTGATGTGTTCGGATCTCGAAATATTTGGAATCTTTTTGTTTTCGCGATTTGCACTCCCGCTCAGGCCTCCCTTTCCCCTGACAAGAAGCGGAGCACCCATGAAATTATCTAAGCTCTGGAGTGACAACGGCCTCGGATGGACTGTTGACATGGCGACTTGCCAACGTCGCCCAGCCTCTCCCTTCCCCCTCTATATATTCTCTTCTCTCAGGCAACCCATCTGACGATACAATGCCAGTGCCAGCCTTTCGCCAAACACAACCGTCGGGCAGAAACAGAGTTGTAACAGAAGCCGGCTCAAGCCACCCACTTCTTGGAGTGCCAACTAAACAAGCAGGCAGCAAAGGGCGGGCCGACAGATAATAATGCAAAGCGACCTTGACGACACAGACGCCTTTCGGGGACTCGCCGTCGTCAAGAGTGCCGTCAGTTGCAACGGCGATGACAAAGATCCCTAGCCTGGTGTTTCGTTGTTTCGTTGTTCCAGTTTTGAAATCTATCTCACCATTTGATGCGAGCTAGTCTCTACATACATACATATATACGTGTACGGAGTATATATTATGCACCTATGTCCAACCTCCATTCGGCGCGTCTATTTCTGAGCTCTAAGCTCGAGATATGGCACCGCTCACAAGGTTTGAAACGAGGACAAACAGGCGGCAGGCAAAATATCTTGAGACGCTGGAGGAAGAGAGAGAGAGAGAAACAAAAGAAGATATCGGATGATTGTTGCTCATCTGGACTATCTTTATATAGGGTTTTAGCCTAGGAATTGTGCTTTTTTCTTTTTGGCCTTGCTTCGGCGCGATCGAATTTCATCATCGGCGACTCGACAAATACTACAGCATAGAGCTGTGGATGGGAGGTCAGAGTGACGGTGACGGTGACGGCGATGGCGATGGCGATGGCGATGGCGATGGCAACAGCAAGGACAGGGGCAAGAGCAAGAGATTCTCGACGTGAGCTTTTGATTAAAATAGCTTTTGAGACAAGAATTCTCTTAGGCGATCAAATCGAACCCCATGGCCCTCCTGCCCGCATCGCCGCCCAAGATGCCTTTTTCTCCCGTGAACAATTGAAAACTCCTCTCGCCTGGTCCGCGGCGGAAATCCTCGGGCGGGAGACCATTCAGGAAATCCTCAAGCTGGCGTTTGATGTAGTGCTTGTTCTCGTCCGTCCGGGGCGTAGCAGCGATGTACGCCACGCTGGCTTCGTGGTCACCGTTGTGCTCGACCTCGACCGCGTGGCACATGTCTGCGTGCCACCACACGGTGTCTCCGGGTTCCATGCGGGGGATGCCCACCATGCATTCGCAAAGGCGGAGGTGTGGGTGCGATGACGGGCTCAGTAGCTGGCTGTCCTCCCTGAAGGTTCCTGGGAACCACGGGCTCTCGAAGTCGAACGTCCATTTGGTGGCGTCCATGATATCCTCCCCTTCAGAGTCTGGTGGTTGGAAGAATGGTCGCAGCAACAGGTAGGCAATCGTCCACTTAACGTTGGGGTATAGCATTAAGCTGCCCTCCCCGAGTCCGGCCGAGGTGAGGGCCGTCCATCCTTGGAAACTTCGAAAGACACGCGAGTGCGCGCTGCCGGGGAACATTGCCTGGTTGGCGGTCTTACGCGCGGTCAAGTCATAGTTGTCCAACAACTCGGGGCTTCCTGAAAAGACAGCAGCGTAAACGGACTGGTACGTGGGATCTGCCCAGCGACAAAGACTGCCTGCGTCGATATGGGGACCGAGTCCGCGAAAGGGAATCCCTGGGGGGCGGATACGCACGGCGTCCGCATACGACAACGGCTCAGGTGAATAAGAACCAGAATTGTCGTGCCACCAGGAGTTAAGCTCCTCGCTAAGCTTCAATTGGTTGGGGTGTGATCGGGCGGCCATTTGTGTGGGTGAGTAGTACAGGTTGAGGATGAACGGCGTCTCCTCGGGCCAGCCTAGAAATCAGTCAGAGAAAAGAGCTCGAAGGTTTCACTCCATGGTGCGTATATCTATCTGCGCGCTCCTTGATGGGGGCATACATACCTCGGATCTGCGATCGATTCGCAGCAACGTACTCCTTCAGATCTTTGAACCACTTGTCAGCTTCCTCCCGGCCAAAGACGTTGCGGACGACAAAGCAGCCGACATCCTTTAACGCCTGCTTCCTCTCAGGCGTCAAGTTGAAGACCTCGTCAAACTGGATCTCCGGGATCACTGCGGTGCCATGTTCGGCGATATGGTCCGTCACTGATTCCAGCTCCTTGCAGACCTTGAGCCAGCTCTTGATGATGTTGTCCTTGCCGTATTTGTCGACTATGGCTTTCTTGTATCCGACCAGGTCATCGCCTGGCTCTGCCTTGGCTGCAGTAAACTCGGGCCAATCTGGCCAGCTCATCAGTCTTCCTGGCATGTTTTGGTTTTGGGTGCTCGGTATTTGGTTCACTGGCTCTTCAGCGCACACCAGGTCTTTCCCCTCCCCTCTTTCGTCGAAGATTTTAATAGTTGCGGGATGGCCGCTTGATCGCGACGTAACACTACCTCGTCGGACATCTACGACAAGTGAGAGCCAGGATTCAGAACTCGATTAACTTCGCTGGATATATCCCCCCAGAACGTGCCCAGGGCGACATTCAACCTCGACTAGGTCAATGCGAAACTTCGAAACTCAGCCCGCTCGGAAACCTTCACTCACCAGCCATGACATCTTTAAGTGGGAGACGATGCTGCCAAATCCGCGTCTCGACGTTTTGAGGCGGACATTACCGTTTCCGCACTGGGACGGCAATGGAGCAAAGGGGGCACAAGCCGAGGGCCAGCCTCGTCCGTATCAGGATCTGGGTCCTTTCTCCAGATAACGCGAACCCAAAGGGACGGATCGGTAGGACTAGAACCTGACTCGCGGAGCATGTTGTTTGGAGATTGGCTGTGTTATCCGTCCCGCGCTGGCGGACACCTCCATATCTACATGACAACCTTTTGCGATAACGGGTGGTAACGCACCTGGCATGGATCAAGCAGACAAGCCGTGTTGTCGACTCTATCCCAGAGGGGACCATAAAGTGTGTATATAATGGAGCGGGTCCTCGGTCGACGAAAGACTTGAGACCAGGACATCAAGTTTGATTTCGCATCTTTTCTCAGTCCAACGACTATTGCTCAAAGACCGCCTTGATATTGAAGCTATCATGCCGCCAATTCCTTGGGAGCTCCCGGCATGGGTGCCTCAGCAGTCGTGGATCGCTTGCACTGTCCTCGTCCTGACATCATGCGTGACATCCACAGTAAGTACATACCTGGAATTTGGTGATGGGGGGTGTTGAACAACATGGCAAGATGGGTTCGATCATGGGTTGACACGGGGCGCATCTGCAGACTCTAGGCTTCGATGGCTCCATGATGAATGGACTCAACATCCTTCCCTCGTACACGGATTACTTCACCCTAACCACAGCCACTCTGGCGCTCAACACGGCTTCAGTGTGGATGGGCAGCGCAATAGCAGGCATAGGGTACGCGAAAGTCCCGGACTGGATTGGTCGCAAATGGGCTCTGTTCTTTGGTGCCGTCTCCACAATCATCGGTGTCGTCCTCCAAACAGCCGCCCAGAACATCGCCATGTTTGTGATCGCGAGGATCATCATCGGCTTTGGGACCGGCGCCTCGTCCATCGCTGCGCCCGTTTACCTGTCAGAGACTGTGCCTGTGAAGCTTCGCGCTGTCTCGCTCGCTCTCTTATATGACTTTTGGTATGTTGGTAAGTGGTTGGCCCACCCTTTTCTCGCAGATTGGAGCAATAGCTAACTGACCAACAAATAGGCGGTCTGATCGCTGCGGGTGTCACGTACGGCACCGCAAAGATGGATTCCACTTGGGCCTGGCGTCTCCCGTCAGCCCTCCAAGGGCTCTTCAGCGTTCTTTGCATAGTCCTCATCCCATTCACCCCAGAGTCCCCTCGATGGCTTCAAGACCAGGGACGGAACGAAGAGGCTCTCCTGGCATTGGCGCAGACACATTCGAATGGGAACATCGGTGACCCTGCCGTGGCCATCCAATTTCGCCAGATCACGGATACCCTTGCGTTCGAGAAGTCGTTCGAGAGCCCTTCTTTCATGAAACAATTCGTCAACAGCTCTTCCACTCGCAGGCGCATATTCTTGGTCTGCACCGTCGCCGTCTTTTCCATGCTCTCCGGAAATAATATTATTTCATATTACTTCGGAACAATGCTGACGCAGGCGGGAGTAACGAACCCGACCACACAGCTTGAGATCAACATCATCCTCAACGCATGGTGCTTGGTCGTTTCTCTCGTGGGCACTGCTATGGCAGACAAACTAGGGCGTAAGGCTCTGGCTGCCATTTCCACGGCGCTGTTGACCATCTTCATCTTCCTCGTGGGCGGATTGACCAAAGTCTACGGCGACTCGACCAACAACTCCGGGATCTACGGGACAGTGGCCACGATATTCCTCTTCCAGGGGGCATACAGTTTCGGCTGGACGCCTCTTACTGTCCTGTACCCGCCGGAGGTCCTCAACTATGGTCTCCGCTCGCTCGGCATGGGCATTTACACCTTCCTCGTGAACGGAGTGGGATTGATGGTGACATTCTCATTCCCATTTGCGCTTGAAGCTATTGGCTGGAAGACGTACATGATCAACGGCGCGTGGGACGTGCTAGAGCTGGTCGTGGTCTTGGTGTTCTGGGTTGAAACGAGCGGACGCACACTGGAGGAGATCGATGAGAATCTTGACGGAGAGGTCCACAGCGAGGCGCCCAAGTTGCGGGCTATCATGGGTGTAGCGCCAGAGGACAGGGAGGGCATCGTGGATGCCTTGGCCTTGGGAAAGGATAAGAAGATGGAGATAATGGGTGACGTGAGAGAGGTTGCTGAGGAGTAGTCTGTGGGTTAGGCTCGACTCGCTGAATGTTAGATAGCGTTAGAACCAGATATTGCCCAGACCAGGCAGCTTGATCGACTTGGTCGCATATCGATTTGGTTGCTATTGTGATCGGAAATCGGCAATCTTGTATCTGTGCACCAAGTACTCAAGCCCTGTTCCCGTGACGTTCGTGGTAGGTTGACTGGATCTCCAGCCCCGGCACAATAACTTCGTCCATATCGAGGCTCCCAGGCACGCTTTCCGATGCGACAGACGCAAAAATCCTAGCGTTCGCGTAAATGTCCGCCAGGAAATATGCGGGTAGTGCTGCACTAAATACCACCCAGGAGAGAAGCCTGAAGCTTACCGAGTACTCGTATCGAATTGTTCACCTGAAAGCTCGAGCGTAGAACTCTTCGGAAGGTCTCCGAGACGAGCCATCTATCCGTCGCGCAATGGGTTCACAGCGGAGCATTTTGTAATCAAACGCATGTCGGCTGCCTTCAGACAGGGGGTAAACTGTGCTGCAGGCGAGCTCAACTTACACAGCATAGCGGTGTCCGTCTGTTGGCGTTCCTGGGGGATTTAGGGTCAGAGTCGACCTAAAGATCACTTGTTTAGGAATATATGATGTTGCCGTGAAGGACGCCCTCCTAAATAATCTTTCTGTTGGTAGCTCCTGTTAGCATGATACCGAGGTAACTGCCTATGAGTATAGATCAATAATCGCTCCTCCAAGATGGCAGCTTCCACGCCTTCGATGTGGCGCAATAGCAGGTGCAAGACAAATGATTTAATGTGTTCGTGGCGGTCATTTGTCTTGTGCAGCTCGAGCGCCCCCAAGCTTCATGGGTTGTCATAAATCTGCGACAACGGCCATGAATAGCCTTGTTGCCCGTACTGTCCGAGGTGCTGCAAGTGCCCGGGATTCATGGTGGAGGGCTGTGTGAGCAACTCGAAATCGTTAAGGAGGGTATCCCATCTTTGCCAGTCCATGGCCATATTGTCCATAACAGAGAAGTCATGCGCTGAAAAGGTAGAATCTAATGTAGTGGCCGGCTCTTCAAATTGCTGGACGCTGGGCAGGCTCTCTGCGGCCGAAGTATTGGGGGGCAGCGACTCTCTCATCGGGTTCGTGTCTTCAGCCTGAGTGATAGGATTCGGCTGTGATGCGGAAGCTCGACTAGCATCGACCTTCCGCTCCTGAACCTCTCGCTGTTTGCGAAGCTGTAGAATGAATTGCGGAGTATCCAGCCACGACAACCCCTGGGGATTTTCTACTTGTGCCTTTTCGCGGGCTCGCCATGCCTTCAAGCACAAATTGCCGATCGCGATGTGAAGCGGCTTTTTTTGGTCGGAGACGAAGCTTCACGAAGACAAGAGTGGGAGTCAGCCCAGAATACCAAACAACGATATGCAATGGACGGCGGTACTTCGACGCAGGAAAGCCATGAAGTGGGGCCGGAGCAAGCTTGGGAAAAACCAAAGTGATACTCAAAGAGGTCAGATGACTTACGATGGATGGTTCTTAAAGATGTCCTCAATCTGAATCCAAGCATCGTCCTTGCCGTCGCCAGTTGGCCGGGCTATGAGCTCTCCCAGCGCAAATATGAAGGAATGCCACTGAAACCCGGCGTCGATGTGCCAGCTGAATCTTTGCAGCGATCGATGGGAATGGGCAAGGTTATCGGCCTCCATCAACGCCATGCTTGTTGTCCATAGAAATTGGCGTTCACTGTCAGGGATATCTTTCTCGCTTGGGTAGCGCCGAGGGTGGTGCGCCATGAATCTGATACCTTTGCACATTGTACGCCCAATGATCAAAGCCATCATCTCGAGTGGCATGGCAGGGTCACAATATCTCAACACCTTTTCTTCCAAGTCAGCCTGGAATTCATCAACGAACGCATCCTTTTCGGGCATCGTTTTTGTTGCTACCCAGCGTTGCAGAGCTCGCGTAAGGTCCTCTTCGGCAGTGCCTGCTTGCAAGAGCTTTCGCCTCCAGAAGGCGCCGACTGAATAATGAAGCAAGCAGACCACCATCTCAGTGGGCCGAGTGTGCTCAACAGGGGGTTCTTTCATGCCTGGCCAAATATCCACGTCATTGACGTTTGACGGCACCTTTGTGTTCCACCAGTTGACTTCCGACATGCCGCCAAAACCACTCAGCTCAGCCGCCCGGAAGTCAAGCAGGTTGATTTGCCACCAAAGCCGGCGGCGCATTTCCGTCTCAAAAGGAGGAAGGCCAAGGACGGTGCCGTCTCGATGCACGCCCAAGCCTTGAGCTATACGACTTGCAACGCCTGATAGCGTCCATAAGGTGCGAGCGTCCAAGACTTGGCGCGTAGTGAGCTATCATCGGTTAGTCACGGCCAATAGAAGCGCAGATCTTCTTCTCACAAGATAGATGACGAGTGCTTGCAGGACGACAATATCGGAAGTCGCCATAAATCGTGCCTTTGTCAAAGCCCGGCGGATTCCTAACCTGTACCTAGATTGTAAACTTGCACGAGGCTCGCCAAAAATTGCTTCACATTCGCCATTCCGCATGGAAAGGACAGCGGCACCGTAGATAGCAAACATGAGGGCTTCAAGCCCACGGGGTATATGGTCTATGTCCTGAATGGCGTCCTCAAGAGTTCGCTGTAGGGTGGGTTGATGGACGATCTTTACCAAAGGATTGACGTTTGTGAGGAAAATCTGCCACAGTTTGAACATATGATCGGGACTTGGGTGCAGGCTCGATGTCTGAGTGGGGTATGGTGTCACCCCGAGGACGAAGTCAGTCGTGTCGTCAAGAGCATCCAATTCATCCTCGCTCTCAGTATCCTGAATGACATCTCTGCTGTGATGGAGCTGTGGCTGTGATTAGTCGATTGAAGAGACTGAAGGTGAAGAGGCAGACCTCTTCGCTGACAGTAGTCCATAGTTTACTGTCTTGATTTTAGCTTGGAAGAGGTTGCGGGGCCCGTGGAATGACACACTTTTGAATGAATCGAGATCTCCCCTGGTCAGTGATCAATCTCCCTTGGAGTGAACCCGACGTCCACGGAGGCTCTGCGGGCTTAGATATCGACGTACTGGAGTTGTCCCCATCGTCAAGGGGAGAGGTCGTGTCAACTTTGCTGGGAGTAGTAGATGGGGTGGTTGGATCGATGCCTTGATCACGAAGCAAGTCCTCGTAGTGTTTCAAGCGAGCGACGACATCGTCTTCTCGGGTCTTGCGTTTCCGACGACGAGGAGCAGGTGGAATGCGAAAGACGCTGCAGAAGGAAAGGTCAGTATAGCCCTGGCAGGTGACGAGGTGTCGGTTCTCGATGGGTCTCGCTTCGCATTGACACCAGGCAGCAAGAAGCATGATGAAACTTGCCATTCGACCTTGGAGCGCACACAGCCGCTACAGGGATGCTCCTTGTCGCATTTCACCTTGCGCTCGAAGCATCGGACACAGGAATAGGCCTTGGGCGGCCGTGCCCCTGAAGAGTTAGAGTTGGTCGCCATGAGTGATCTGCAGCATAGCCGATGTACGGAGTAGTGGCTGTTAGAACCTCGTCGCTGTGACGCCCACGACGAGCACAAATTGGACCGGATTGCTGACTAAGGAATGAGTCAGGGGAGAAGGGACGCTGAGGGCACCACGGAGGGAGACAAAGTGGTGGTCAGAACTTCAATGATGCCTCTAATATTCTTCTCATAGATACGAACTGTGCTCCATCGATCAGGTACGAGACGGTAACTTGCGCGGTCGGATTTTTCAGGCGTCCATCTCGGTGCCATCAGCTCTGCCGACACCAACCCGAACTAACCCAAACTTCATTTTGGTGAGATGTATTACATGAGGGCTTGGCGTCTTGGCATCAGAGTTCAACTTCTACCTACATAATAGCGAGTAGGTACCGTTGCATGGGTGGACTGAAGGTCTAGTTTGGCCATCATCGTTTAGAATCTCGTTACTCCCATAACCTTTGGACGGGAAGGCGCTGATCGCTTGCTCGAAGGCAGCCAGATGAGCTTCAGTATTCGTGGTACGGGTGTGGAAGGTCAGGGAATGAGGAATGACGACGTTAATCCAATCTCTCATTTACACATCCAGTTCCATCTTGGACGGCGGCCGGCTCATCCCATATTCTGGGCAGTCGCATTCGCAATTCGGACCATCCAGATCTTGATGCCCTTGATCCACGGACATTGACATCATTTCTTCAGTCCGACGAGTCCGACTCTCATCCTCTCCATGGCTTCCATTGGCACCGCCATTGCCAACCATTTCAAAGCCCACGGCCGGCACGGTACTCTTGCATCGCCTCATCGAAAGGTATATCAAAGTCAAAACGTGATAGCCGATCATGCGGAGGCACTGGCCCCGGCCAAACTGTCCCTCCATCACGTGGCCCTTCTCGATAAAACCGCAAACACCCTTGATAGTCGTCAGTCCAATTGCAACCAAATAGCTTCATTTGGATAACAGACGGCACCAGCCCGTTCGGGTCTTTGCGTCCGCTCACCACTCCACGGCCAATGAGATCGTGTAATATTTCACGGTATCCACAGACGTCGCTCGGACCCGTCACCTCCGTCGTGCTGGCTAATTTCCATAGAAACTCCGGAGGCGCGCTTTCTGGACCTTGTTGATAGATATCCGCACCTTTTCTTGGAGGAATCCAATTGTCCACAAGATACGCTGACGGAAGTAGTGATACGTTGGCTTTATCCAGATGAGGTAGTGCAGTGGACTTCCCAGAGGCCGGCACAGATCGTTTAGCTGGACTCCCTTGTTCATCAACATAGCAAGCATCTCTTGTATTGCATCTCGAAAGCCGGCGGTCTTATAGAACCACGGAATAACCAGAGCAACTGGAGGCCCACACTTGTTGGCCTGGAGAGAGTGAGGGAACATCAACGGCAAATGGAAACTGGCCTTCATGGTGTATACCAAACGCAATGCAATACCCTCTTCCGGGTGCTTCAGCTGCAGTTTCAGTAGCATGGACACTGATGACAGACAGACAAGATAATTTCAGTATCCTCCACGACTGGACACCTTTCAAGAAAGAGACCATCTCAATCCTCTCGTGCCCACTTTGGCACTTAGATAACACAGCAGCCTCCTTAAGAAATCTCAATATTTTTCGTAACACTATATCTTGTTCAAATGTATCATCTCGAGAAATCTGCCCATGATATAGCTTTGGGATTTTAATGGCTGTCTCTCCTGTAACTGTCGTAGGTAGTCTTCCGCATGACGAGTCAGATCATGGGTCACAGCAAGTTGAACAAGCTCGATTCTGATGTTGTTTGCTTCAGTAAGATCGCAAACCTAGATGCAGGAACAACAGTCCCAGCTCACGGTCCGATGTATGTCTGTAAGGGGAGAGGGGGCAAGGGCCTCAATCAATGGACACGTTGATGTCGCCGAAGCCGTCTCGTATCGAGAGGCGTAGCAGAGCATTGGCATGCCGGCATAAACCAGCAACAAATTTTGCGGTATTGGGGTGTTCGCTCGCGGCCGGTCGGTAGAGCTTGGTTGTGAACGTAAACCATCGTCATCCAGAACGCTGCAGGCCGTGCCTGATTTGATCAGAGTTGTGCTGAGAGCTTCGTTCGGAGTTAGAAGTAGAGTTGCCGCCATCGCTGTTGGCCTTGGAATTGGCCCCTACCAGATAAAGCCCTTGGCGGTTAGGATCTTTATGAAATGCCTCTAGACAGGCCACGATTGATTCCCCTTTTACGATCGCCTGCGTACAGATCTCAGGCCATAGCCTATCGCCTAGAGCGGGGTTGTAAGTGCCTGCGAAAATGTCCTGCCCAACGCCTCGCTCAAGGTAGGTTTGCACAGTCCGGTAAATCAAACGGGGCACTCTGCGAGAGAATGCCAGCTGCTTAAATTTTGTTCGAGTCCTGATGAACTCCAATATGCCATCCGTTACGGCCAGTGCACGTGTCGAAACTTCAGTCTTCTCACCTTCCGCCGCTGAGAGCGTTGCGGGATCAGGATACAGAGGATGGCGGAAGATAGGTGACGGCGACTTGTAACACCTCGGAAGTGAATTTGCCAGACTAGGCATCAAAAAAAACCTTCCATGTTATTGCCAATCCCGCTTCCAGCTCTGAAATTAAAAAAGAAGTGAATTATCTTACAACTATTGTGATGAATGTTGCTCAGAACACTTTTAGCGGAGGTAGGTCTGCGAATGTCATTCATCAATGAGCTTGTCCCACTGGCAAGCTTTCCGGATATCCAGAATTTGGAGCTGTCGTTCTCAAACCAGGTTTTGAAAGGAGAATCCCAGATCCATTTGAGTGTTTTTCTCTGGCGTGTCGAGGCTATTCAGTTGTTGTTCGCACATGCATTGCTCGGTGAAATCGAGAGCTCTGTCCAAAGCTGCGGTGAACATCAGTGAAGTCAGGACTCGATCGTTGGCAAATGCCGTGATGTTCTAGTTGGATACTCACCTGCACGTCTGGCTTCTTGCTTCTGTTCCCTTAGTCTCTTCGCGTCACTGGTTAGTTCGGTCTCGTGTAGATGTTCCGCTAATCTTGATTTGAAGTCCATGTAACGTTGTGTCTGCGCGGAGGGGGTTCGCGCCATTTCCATACGATTCTCACCGAGAAACATGCTGGTTTCAATGTCTTTACATTGAAAATGGAGGACAAATCCTCGGCCACCTAGACCCGTCTGTTAGCGCACACTGAGGACCTTCTTTCTTCCATTCCTACCTTTCTAACCGGGGAAAACTTCAGGCCAGTCACCGTCTTCCCTTCTTGAAAGCTATGTATTTGTATCTTTTCATTGGTGGGAACGTCTTCGGTAAGAATGTCGTTGAAGCCACGTTCAACGGCGCCCCACCCTCTCCCCATTACGTTGAAGTCCTCTCATTTGGTCGTTGACTTTGAGGCCGCAAACTTCAAGAATCTTGCCCACGTAAACTTTGCAGCGGCTGACCCATATGTGGCGTTCCGAAGAAGAAAATGGCGACACAGGAGCGGCTGATGTTCAAAACCGCAGGCTGATGTATGACTTTCTTAGATTCGTGGATAGCCTCCTCAACCAGGATGCCTCCCAGACTGTGGGCGACAATTACGATTGGCCGCCCTTGACAACGACTTTGCCTAGCCCTGATACCTTGAAGATTTTGAGCATGTTAAGAGAGGTGCATTGGTTTCCGCCAGCCAGAAATCGGGTCGGACGTGAATCGTAGCCGTAGGTAAGGATGCGTACACTATCGAAGTCAACTAGGATCGTATCGAGGGGCCAGTAGTACCCTCGCCCCTTTGGTGAAGATGGCCCAGAAGTACTCGCCCGAGTCTCTTGTCTGTCTTCATATTTCCGTCTAAAATTTTCCGATAGCCTATATCTTTTTCACTCTGGATTCGCTGAGACTCGTTGTGACGGCATTGCCCTCTGATGATACCACGTTTTGAATGGATGACCCATCAGGCCATAGACAAAGTAGTTATCGGCGACAACCTGCGCCAGATCGGGTGGATACAATAACTCAGTAATACCATCCTCTAAGATGTGACGAAGTGAATGCTCAGAGAGGATGGGTTCAGGTGTAAATGGTTGCTCGCCCGGCTTCAGTAGCCTCGAGGGTATGCTCAGGTTGCCGGTGATTAGGCTCAACTCGTGGCTTCTTCTGGTGCTGTTAAAAGCTATTACGCGCACTTGAAGTCCTTCGCTGTTAGACCGGAAGTGGCCTTCATTGGTAATGAGCATTCCATTTACCTTGGAAATAGTGCCCCCCTGTCATTTATCCGATAGTGTCAAATATACTCGAGATAGCGGTCGCTTTAACGTTATTGAGCACTCTCGAGATACATATTCCGAGACAGACTGTGCCACTTATTTTTGAATCCGGCTTGCCGTCGCACAAAGCAGCAGCGATCCCGATAAGGAGCGGGGAGCGAAACACGAAAGCAAAAGAATGGTCACCTCCTCCTTCACGAGAAGGAAGATGATGGAAACTATGGTCCGGCTGCGGCTGCTGTTCAAGGTAGGCCGAACAGGCCGAGCCCTCCAACGCCGACAGGCACGCTGGCGACCATCGTTGGTGACAATGAGCATAGATTCGAATACTCGTCAAGCGGTTGCTCTTGGTCGCTAGCGAGGAGAAAGATGACAGCGAGGCTCACTATTGCTAGCTCAAACTAGCGGAGCATGCCCACCACACGGAGATTCAGTGTCTAACGAGCCTTGTCATTGATTTCCTACTCATTGAGCACGAAACTGAAGAAGAGACAAAGTCACAAAACGGCCCTCAATCCTCATACGCCCGATACACGACCAACTCCTCTCGTGCTGTCATCTCGACTTCGACGCCATTGCCAACGAAAAAAATGCTCCCTTCGTGCAACTCGTATTCCCGCCCATCGACACTCATTTTCCCATGTCCGTTCGTGACAACCATGATACTGGGTCCCGCGATACGTCCAACTTCTTCCTTCCCTCCTGCCGAGAGCTTAGTCACAAGCAAATTGAACTCGCTCATCGGCGGCTTGAACTCGTCCGTCTTGCCATTCTGACCCTTGTCGCTGTCTGTCGGTGGAGGATGGGTTCTGATCGGTCATGTTGCTGGAAGGTCAGGGACCTGGCGAACAGATCGACCGAGTCGCGGTCCGCTCTCGGACAGAATCCCGCGTTGATGACATTGTTCGACCTCGCCATGCACTCGACGATGTCGCCAGAGAGGTAAGCATGAATGCCATCTGCAGGAATGTATATTGCCGATCCTGCCTCCAACACCAAGAAATTCATACACACCAATGCCACAAGGTTTCCATTGTCCTGTTTGCCGTACTGTTCCTGCAATCTCTTGGCCAATTCGAGCACATACGCCTGTTGCCCGAATTGCTGCGGCGGCGTTGCCAACAGGCCCTTCATCGTCTTCGCGACAAGGCCCTCCTCAGCCTTAAGCATATTCGTACAAATCTGTCTCAGGGTCTCGTCATCACTCCGCGTCAGGCCCTCGGAAGTGGTCGGCAGGAACGGGAGGAGAATTTCCAACTTTATCAGCTCCTGGATGTCTCCAAGGGGTTTGAACCCCACAAAGGCCTCGAATCTGGATAGAGCAACTGCAATCTCGGGCTTGTGGTTGGGATCCGTGAACTGGTCTGGGTGTTCCTGGTGCAGTTTCTCCGACAGATTCTTGTCAGGGTGGATCTGTAGTGGGAGCGCCTTCGCAATGGACAAGATTTTGGGAAGGAAAGGCAGATCGCATCCGAATTTCTCCTTACACTCCCTTGCCGACCAGTTTCTCCTTGTAGTGTTTCAATATCTCCCGCAAATCCTCACCCGTTTCGAGCGAGTAGGATGGCAGCTCGGGGTACGTGCCCATCCACATCTCAGCATATTCCATCGAGTCATCGATGTGGAAGTCGGGATTTGACTTCGAGCACAGCCGGGCGGCTAGTGACTCGTGGCCTTTCTTGCCCCAGGGGTAGTTGTTGCACTTGCATTTCAGCTGGATCACCGAGCCGACCATGTCTGCGGTGATGGGATACCGAACGGCGCGGGACTTGTTAGAATAAATGAATTCGAAGACCCGAGACTTATTATTTATGAACAAGAAAAGGAAGTATCTGTGAGAAAGCCAGTTCATTTCGGAACACTCCTCACTTGCAGCCTCACCTACCTATTGTACTCGGCACCCATATTGTCATAATGCAAATCTGTCTATGATGTCAAAAAGGCGAAACGGATTTGAGCTCCGTGCGTAACAGGCACAATAGAGACTTGGAATCAGCATAGAACTTGGGATCAAACTCCCGGGTCCTTTTTTTTTTGGTGGGATGTCCATCAGCGGCCTCGGTATAACGTTGTACCGTGGAGATCGGAGCATGTAACGGTACTGCGTGCATAAGGTGAAGTTGATACTTCCAAAGTTTTCCAGCAGTGGAAATAGCAAAGTAACAGTCTGACAAACTTGGCAAGGGAAGAGAAGCAAGAGGAGGGAAGTAAGAAAAGGGCGTGACGAAGAGTCGAATTTGTCACTCCTTGATCAAGATACAGATTGTGTGCTAAAAATCCCAGCAAAGAAATGTTTTCCCCCTTCATTCGACCATATTTTCCTTTTCCAAGTCATACGCATCATCGTAACCGGACGGTCACAAACCAGCGACAATGATAGCTTCACAACACCAAAAAGGAATACCCCGAAACTCTAAGGATACAAGAGAACTGTTAAAAACACCACTAGTCACAGTATACACAGCTTACCTCGCTTCCTGAAAATCGCGGTGGTACGACGTATCCAAATAAGGAGGGTGATTCATCGCACCCACATTTCCGTTGCCCATTCCTATTCCGAATGTAAACTCATCTGTAAACTCATCTATCGCACCTTCAAGATCCAGATCCAAATTGACGCCCGAGAAGTCCTGGAATGGAACATTCAAAGCATCAAAATTGATCGCCGACTCCGGCACAGGACTTGTTTCTTTGGTGAACTCCGGTGCTTTCTGTTTGCCTCTGTTTTTCCCAGCTGTGTGTGCTGATTTGGATTTTGTCGGTGTCCGAGACGGGGCCGTCGAAGAAGACGCTGATGCCGAGGACGAGGCGTGACCGAGACTGCCATAACCAGAGTCAACGGACGACGTTGTGGAATGATTGGGTTTTAGCTTAGAAGATCTTGTCGACGCTTCCCCCGAAGGTTCATCCAAGCTAGACAGTTTAACCGGATTGAATTCGGAAGTCGGCGGTGGCGTTGAGACACAGTGCATCTTGTTCAGCTCCTCGAATGCAGAGGCAAAGTCAAAGTCGAATTGGCCCGCCATTGCATTTGTCGATATGGCAAGACCGAGTTCGTCTCCGTGGCTCCAGCTGTTGCACTCCTCATCATACTGGTCATTCTCTGGATCAACTACCAGAGTAGCAGGAAATGTCACCCCGGACGGTGACTCCTCCACATTTTGAGCGTTCTGAGCAGGTTGTGGTGCATTAAGCTTTGGTACCATCCTAGCCGGGAAGGGACGGCTGAAGCTTTGGCGATGACCAGGTAAAAGAAAGTGTGAGTCGACCCCATTCCTGCTCGCGGAACCACGATCATGGACAGGCGAAGGCGGGAGGGAGGACGCAGGGGTCAGAGATATTGAGCTGCGTCGAGCTGAATCCGGCGGTTGGGCTGAAAATGGCGACACTTCGACAGACGGGTTCCCGAGAGATGGACTGTTGACCGGTCTCAATCGCTGGAGAACGTCGGTCATGGATGCTCTCAGCTGTTCACGGATAAGTTGACGCACTTCCGCTGACCGAAGCCAACCCTGACCCGGAGCGTCCGTGAGCTGATCCAAGCGGGATTCAAAGACTGCTCCAAGCACATCCATTGTATCCTGAGGTTCGGCTGCTCTTGGGCTGTGTGCCGAAGGCACATCCATATTATCGGCGTATGGACTTGTCGGCTGCTGTACCCCTGGAAACAGGATACCATAGATCGTGTACCACACCTGCTCAGGAGTGCTGGCCGGTCGCTTGCGCCGAATCTCGTTATATTGTACTTCGTCAAACTTCTCTGGGAAGGGGCATTCAACAAGTGCACAGGGCGCCGCGCCTCGGATATGCTGCTCCAGTTGGTCTTTGCGGTCGAACTTTGTAAAGCAACGAATGCAATGAATCCGTCGCCAATGGACACGGTAAAGATGCTGCTTGAGGCGCGAGATGTCAGGCCAATATCCACTCGAGCAGCCCCGGTAGTGTTTCTCATGCGTATTCTGTTCCGAATATCTCGATTTGTCGTACCTGGAGAACGGACAAGCGAAGAGCTTCTCCGGCGTCCCCGGCGATTCGGGGTCCTGTTTGATCTTCTTCGGTGTCCCTCCTGTGGCATCCTCATCCTCCTCGTCTGGGTCTTGTCCACCGCTCGGCGTACGCTTTGGTGAAGACTTGTGATTCGAGCCGGTGGAATTAGAAGGAGAGACCATTGCGTGCCCGGCCCCCGCTTTGCGTTTAGTGGCATGAGTCCTTGTGTTGTCATTCTGGGACCAATCGTTAGAACAAGTTCTGGCTGCTAGAAGAGGCAAGCGAGACGTGCAGAGGCGGATTCGATAAACAGGAGCACTTACCTGGGACAGATCCTGGAACTGCGCACCAACTCCAGCCGAGAGTTCCGACATTCGTCTTGCAACGGCTGATTGCATATGTAGGGTGAACATCTGCTGTTTTACGTGGAGAGCGGCCTCCTGCTCCCTGATCGAAGCCTGCTGCTCTCGCATAGCAGCCTCCCGTTCCCGTAAGGTGGCCTCCTTTTCGCGGAAAACCATGTCTTGTTCGCGTCGGCGGAAATCAAGCTCTCTTGCATCATCAGATCTCTGAGATGGGCGTATGCCCTGCCGTTGATCTTCGTGTGATTTCTTCTGTTCTAGAATGTCATTGTATGCCCATGGACTGTCCGCAGACATTGTTGCCTCAGCTGGAGACTCGGTCCATCGACTGGGGTGAGCGGAGAGATTTGACAAGTTCAACCCCCACATGGCTGTGGCATACTGTTGTGCCTCTGACCGAATCTGCTCTCCATCCGAGTTGGTGATACCCACTTTCTGGGAAGCGGCTGGGCGAGATACACTGCGAACCCTTTCCGTGAGGTTATGGCGACAACTCCAGCCAGCTTGGTCACATGAAGAACACAATATGCGGTCGCCATTGTCGCAAATTGAGCAGTGATAGTAGACCTGGTGCAGACGGATAGGGCTCTTACATGAATCACACCTCATCGATCTTAGTGTCGGATGTGAATTATTCGGCCTTACAATGTCATTCTCGACGGGCGACAAAATGTCCTTTTCTTTCAAGGCACGGGCGTCTTCCAAAAGGGCAACAGGTTCGTTCTTTTGAGTCCTCGTCGAGTCTTGAAACGGCGTATACTGCGGCAGTTCGGCAGGGAGCTCAGCAATTTCGGCTGATGGCGAGGGTGAAGGTGCCAGTGGTGGAGGGGAAGGGTTGAGATAGTCGCGAAACTCTTGCTTGCTGTCAAAGTCATCCAATGTTGGCGGGTCCGACCTGTCTTTCTTGACACGGCGACTGAGTTTGGTCAATGGACTTTCCAGGCTCAAGCTCTTGACTACCTGTGAAGCAATGCTCCTAGTGCTTTTGGTGCGCAGTGGGATTGCCTCTCCTCTGGATGCCGCGTTCCTCCGTGAGGCAGCAACTTCAGCCGCCAGAGTCGCGCGGCGTAATTGTTCTTCCTCCTTTTGCGCCTTGAGCTGCTCCTTCTCCTCCTTTTTCATAAGCTTCCTCAGACGCTTCTGGTATTTGCGTTGCTGACTGAGAGTTTCTACCCTCAGTGGGGGCCGAGGAGGGCATGGATCTTGTACCTCGTAGTCGACGTCGGGTGTCCATGACGGCGCGGACGACGGGGCACATGGGGGACTGATTGCAGAGATAGGCGACCCTCGGTACAGGCTTAACGAAGCAGCTTCTGTCTCTCGTTGTATTGTTGACAAGGAGTTGAGGCTGTTTGATCGATTCAGCGGACAGGGCAGAGGGTCTGAGGCGGGGAGATCGTTAAAGTGGCCTGGTCGATAAGGATAAGGAAGCGTCCTGGCTTTGCGGAACGCAGCTCGATGCAGAGATCCAAATGCTTCAGGAGGGGTCCACGACTGCTTCGACCGCAGAGCTCTCTGCGTCTGGTCGGCGGCAATCAGGAGCTCTTTGATGTCATTGGGAGACTCATCGTGGATGCTGATCCGCGCCCGAATATCAAGCTGATCTCGAGGGCGGAGAGCCAATTCAGCCATAGTGGTGGGAGGCGGGCACGATAGGCTTGTGCTATTGCAAGGGCGACGGTGGTGGCGAGACGGGATCTCAAAGGTGGCAAGACGACGGCAAGGTCATGGAAGAGAAGTAGTCGAGCATGACTGAGGCACCAGACGCTGCTGTCGGGGATACAAGAGAGCATTTTGATCAGGTCGTAAGAAAGACTCACTTTTGTTCAATTGCATCGGCCAGCCCGCAGGAGCCCGCAGCAGCCCCCAGCCGAGTCTGTCTCCCCCCCAAGTTGCGGGCCTGCTGTGAGTTAGACGGGCTTGACAGGCACGCCAATCGACCCCTGGTAGGACAGACAGGACAACAGTGGCCGAGTGAAATCCAGCTGCCTGTTCAATTGGCCCTTTTGCTGCTCGGATTCTCTAAATTCCCCGTCCCGGATGGGGGGCCTGAACCTCACAAGCCACGATCAAGCCACAGAAACACCTCATACCAGCCATATTGCGGTGTTGACTCCATGAGTCTGCCTTGCCTTGGGCACCTAACTAGGCCCATGCTAGTGGTGGAGGGTGGACACGAGCAGACACGAGATGATTCTGTATGACAAGTGCAAAAGTGAGCAAAAGCAGCCATCTGTAGCATTCTGTAGACCGAGCAAGACACTGTCAGACACACGCTCGTTCCATTGGGGGCGAGCGGCCAAGCATCAGCCTAGTGTTTAGCTGCTATTAATACCGAGTATGACGTGCTTTCTTCAGGTTTCTCTGGTTTATTCGGCATATTATCACTCATCGCCCGAGGCCGAAATATCTGGACCCTTTAATCGCCTCGCTGTCTGAGCTCTCCCTGGAGCCTCACAATGGAAGCTGCTGCCAAAAGATTCTTCTCTTCGCAATACTTTGCCGTCGTCGGTGCAAGTCAGGACAAGAGCAAGTTCGGATACAGGATATTGGCCTGGTACCATGTGCACTCGTTACCTGTGACGCCAATCAATCCAACTCGACAATCGATATCTCTCCCTTCCAAGACATACAACACGGTGCCGACAGTTTCAGCGCTCCCCCATCCGTCTCAGACAGCATTGTCGTTCCTGACGCCGCCTGCAGTCACGAGGAAAGTCTTGGAGGAAGCGAAGACCGCCGGAGTGAAGGCTGTCTGGTTACAGCCGGGGAGCTTCGAGGACGAGGACTTGACGTATGCGAAGCAGAACTTCGAATCAGCCGTGGGAGGGTTTGAAGATGGCACTGTGGGCGGCGAAGGCTGGTGTGTGTTAGTTGATGGCGAAAATATGCTGAGAGCAGCAGGCAAAAAGATTGAAAGGCAGAAGTTGTAGATGAGGAGTGGGCGAGTCGCCGTTGTTTCAAAACGATTCTTGTTACATTACTAAGATCGAGAAGGAGTACCCTTTAGAGGGGTGCAAGATCTCACAATAGCCACACAGCCTGCAAAGTCTGCCTTTTCCGAATTGTGTTGTTCTTACAGCCTCAGCGCTAATGTCGAACTCCATCACACACTCTTCCGCCGATGTCCGTACTCTATATTTGCCAAGGCATCTCCTTCATCAACAGTCGCCACTCCTCCTTCGACCCGTGCATTTCTCAACTCTTCTTCGGTGATCGTCTTGATCGGGCCTTGGAACCAATGCATGGCGCCCCATACGGGGAAGAACCAGCCGGCCAAGCTAATGATGGTGATGATGCCTATGCAGATCGGAGCATAGTTCAATGTGTCCGCGTCCACTGGGTATAATTGCGGCAGGAGAAGGACCGCAAAGAGGAACAAGATGTAGGCGCTAGCCACTATGGCGAGTGGAGCAGAGAACCTTCCCAAATTCCACTTTGCCGGCACAAACGACTTGCGTCCCACTGTCTGTCTCGCAATGATTGGGATCAGGTACGAGAAGTTTGTGGCGATGGTTGCCGTAGCTGTGATGGCTGAGAAGGCGACGGCGGAGCCAATGACAGCGGTTGTAATCGCAACGGACATGACAAACACGAGGAGCGCAGCATTGACCGCCATCTTGCGTTTGGAGAGCTTCCTGAAGAAGAAGCTGAACGGGAGCACGCCGTCTCGCGAGATGGCATACGTGACTCGCTGGGCCGACATGAAGCAACTTGCTGTTGCGCACGTGCTGTCCACCCAGAGCATTGACAGAATGGCCACTGCGCCGTTCTCACCAATGAGTTGGACAAGATACTCGGCCCAGTTGTTCGCATAGGTTGCTGAGATGATGCCGTCGAAGTCTTGCATGCAGAATAGAATGATTATGAGGGTGGGGACTGACAAGATCCAAGCGGAGAAAGTCGATGCTGCCGATACCTGTCAGTCGCTATCGAGAACAACTCCTCCCAGGAGGACAAGAGCGAGAAGACTTACTGTAGATACCCTTGGCGACGACTGTCGAGGCTTGTTTGGTTTCTTCAGCCAAATGGGCCGATGCGTCGTACCCATAGAAAACCCAGGCTCCGAAGAGGACGGAAATAACCCTTTCAACACGACGTCAGCACAAGTAGAACGAGCGGAGAATTTGGGATCCAACGGCTAAACTCACCAACAATATGCATCAGAAGCCTCTTTTTTGTCTCCCAGGTTGATCCCATTATAGAACAAGTCAAACGCTCCATGGCTGCTGTTGAAATGTTTTTCGGAGGCCTTGATCGGGAACCAGATCCAGTACATGAAGAAGAGTGAAAAGAAGATGGCCACAGCAAACCGGAAGTATAGCCGAAGCAGCCTCGGATTGTAGATGTTTGGAATCATGGCAAAGATCATGCCGATGCTCGTGAGCAGCCACAAGAACCAGCCCTTGCGGAGGACTTCAGCGTTGGGGTACTTGATCATCAAAGCCGAGACCAAGAAGTTGGTAGAGCCTTGTTGGACGCCGGGGACGACGCTGATCCAGCCTGCCCAGTTCCACCAGGCAGTCATCCAGCTTAAGAACGGCCCGTATTTTTCTCCTCCTAGGCGGTAACTCCAGAAGTAGATGCCACCCGTTGTGGGCAGCGAGGCAGCCAGCTCTGCCATCACTAAGCTCACAATACAAGACAAGCCGCCCACCATCGTCCAATTGGCAAATGCTGCTTGCGGCCCCCCCGTGTACATGACCCACCCAAATAAGACAGGGATACCACTGATGAAATTCATGCTAGTAAAGGTGTTAGAACTGCGATCCCTACACACTTCAGCACGAACCTAGTGAATGTCGAGCTCCATGACTCAAAAAAGCCCAGAGATCGAATAAACTCTTGCTTGTAACCCAGAGTAGCTAGGTGATATTCATCGTGGGTGAGGACGACGGCGGTGCCAACATTGCTTTGCACGCCATCTTTGATGGAAGGCGGGTCTGATGGGGTGGACGTATCCTTGACGTCCATCTGTGTTGGGACTTTCTCGACAGTAGAAGCCATGGTGCAGAGGAATCCGACAGGTGGAGGAAGAGAAACCCGAGACTTGCATGCTGGAACTGCCGTTGATCTTCCATATGTACTCCGTTGTTATACGACGGTCGCGCCTCTCAGGTTGACAACGGATTTCGGACTTCTGCACTACTGGCATAGCTCGTCAAAGGCGACAGCGATGATGCCTATCAGAAGCTGGATTGCAGAAATCCGTTATCAAGGATGTGACCACTGGCGGCAAGCTTACGGGGAAGCACCATGCCTATTGAGGTTCGAAGATGCGGAGAAGTAGCCATGAGCAGTTGTTCAAGGGAGAAGATCCAGCGCTGGCGGCAGAGGCTAACAGTCTTATCATGCTTGACCAGCTTAAAGAATTCTAGACCGAGGTAAGAGAGAGGGCCTCACCATTGATTCTCGTGGTGCAGCAATCAGGCAATCCATACCCTGCCAAATGTTGTTGGTTGATTTCGCAGACCAACACCCGAGCCATCGATAAGACTGGTCCAGAAGGTCGCATGCCCTTTGCGCTATCAGGCCAATTCACATGGTCATCGTGCATAAACCCCGTACAGAAACGTAGAAAGGAACCAGAGCACCGGGTTCGCCACGTGGAACGTGTTGGCCCGAAAAGAAGGGGAATAGAGCCTTGAGGGCTGGAACTTTGCCAACGCCCTGTTTCGTCGACTGAGGGGGGACGACAGGCCAAAGCTCTTAGAACCCTGTTCTTTCTCTATCCTTGTCTCGGGTTGGCGCGTAACACCGCCGTAGCGATCGTAAGATATATGATAAACTGTGGGAAAAGGCTAGAAACCGGTTGAAGGAAGACGAAATATGAAATTGTGTTTCGGCGGAAGAGTGATTCCGACCGCTGTGTGGCAGCTTTAGGCCAATGAGAATCGATACGTTTCTGGGACAACGGGAAGTACAACAAAATGTCACGGCGGCGAAAAGTTCCTTTCTAGAAGGCGGTTCCATCACAAACAGCTGTTTTACCTCCCGGTCTTCTTCCTCTCCCAGTATCTCAATGGAGGATAGCATAGCAGGGTGATGGCGCCAGACATGTAGATACCAACATCACCGCCGTATGGTCCAAATTTGGCCGCAATAGCGCCAACATACTGGAAAAGAATGTTAGTAATCGATTGAGGGAAAATGGGACACAAAGCAGACAGTCACTTACCCAGACTTGCGCCATACCGGGTACACCACCGGCCAGGTAACCTGCAAGCAACGAGAACACAGCTGCAGCACCCCACGGCAGCTTATCAGGCATATCCCAAACCTCGAGGTTATATCCCTCACCAGATCGCTTGCGGAACCACTGGTCCTCTATCAAAAGAATAAGGGTAAAGGAGATTGTCCAGTAGCCCAGCAGAGACACGAAATCAGAGACAATGGTCGAGAGATGGTCCTTTCCAGCAATGGCGAGCAGAGCCACAACCAAAGCGACCAAAAAGGACCAAATAAATCTAGGGACGGCGTGGAAATAATGACCGAGCAGTTGGATGGATAGACCCGAGGAGTAGTTGATTGCGATATTGTTGCCCAAGACGCTGAAAGTGAGGATAACCAAGCAGAATTTGCTCCAGCCCAATGGATGGTAGATTTCGCGCAACAAGCCACCCAAGCCATGGTCATTATAGGCATCTGCATATGGAGGATATGCGTTCAGGATGGCAGCGTTGCCAATGCAGGAACCAATGACAGTCACGAATACAGTTGGAATGGTGATGCCGGCCAAAGTGAGGAAGAAGATCTTCCATGATTTTGTGCTCGCGGGGTAGTGGCAATAGTAGTCGGCAGCGATAGAGCACCAGCCTGAGGAGCTGGAAAAGCAGATGGCCATGAAGCTCAGCCATGAACCTGCAATTTCTAGATTTGAGGCAGGGAACCCAGGCGCATTAGGCCCTACATGCGGCGCAGCCTGACCGATCAAGACGCAGAGGAGAATGAAGGATACAATCCAGCTGTACTTTTCGAAAGTGTGGATGATTGCAAAGCCGAAGACCGAAACGACGTAGGACACTATGGCAACGATCACGCAACCCACGGCGATTGTCATCGAATAGTCCGAAACGGCGCTGAGCATTTGGCCTGTGATGACCACGTTGACAACAGCAAAACCGCCGCCGACCACCACGTTGAGAACACTGCAGAGTTTGGCACCCCAGAAACCGAAAGAATATCGGGATGTGGCGATTTGACGAAGTCCAGTTTTGGGTCCTAGAGTGCCGGTGTATGCCGTACAGAGAGCTCCAAGGATGGTGCCAACCACGACAGCCGCAACAGATTGACCGAGGGTTAAACCAAATTCGGGCCCCAGCACACCAAGCGGGAGGGTTCCAACATGGCAAGTCATTGAAAACCACATGAAGAAAGTGTTGATCAGGGCGGGCGGGCGTTTCTCTTCTTCGGGGATGCGGTCAATACCCTGAGTTTCGACGCCCATCTTTTCGTCGAGCCATTCTTCGCCTCTGCTCAACCAGCGAAGAGGTGCAATGCTGTTTTGAATGTGTCTTGCCCTTGCGATTTCAAATGCTGGAGTGACGCTGCCCCGGCGAACTTCGGGCTCGATTTTCTCCTCGACGCCGGGGAGTTTTTCGATATCGACATCTTTTGACGGCGATCCCGAGGAGGAGCTAGAAGGCTCAATCGAGGCCATTTTTGACGACAACGTAGCTTCGTGCCTCACGGGAAACAAGGTCGTCGCACAATGAAGAACTAGGAACGAGAAGCGCTCAGTCACACAAAATCAGAGATGTGACAGGCGGGCGACCAGCAGAGATTAAATATAGCAGTGGTGCCAGATAACACATGGGTGCGACGGTAGGCACCGTCCTATGCAGCAAGTGTTGCTTCGCGAGCTTGATCGTATCTTACCTTTGTTAAGCCCTCGACGCTCGACCAGAATGGTCTCGTCGAACGGGCGAGTGCCGTCCTGGGGGGGAAGGGTGGAATGCGACTCTGCGTCTCCACCAAAGGGTGGTCTCGAAGATGTTAGCGAGCTAGAAACGCGGAGAGAGCCGATGATTGCACAGAAGGGGGGATCAAGTGGGAAGCGGGAGGCGAGCAGATGATAAGGGCGATCCAGTCAGGAGCCTGGGAAGGGAGTCCAACGCCACATCTCCGATGCAGCAGTGCGCGGGCAAGGTCTGCCTTTGGGAAGTCGTCCGCTTGCTGGCGTCGCTGGGGGACCTATTCGCTATCTCGTAGCCCGAGTTGGGCATACAATCTGTCTGACGCTGAAACCGAAGCCTGGGAGGGACCTAACAATCCCGCACTGGGGTGCTGAACCATCCAGAATAAATTCGTACGAGCAGCGATCGGGAGGCACCGCCGTCAAAGAAGAACAGGTATGCATCCTCGGTGTGAAGTGAAAGCATCCCCAAGTCCATATTATACGTGGGAGTAATGAATTCTTCGCTGTCGCAACAGAGCAAAGACACCTTGTCAGACCGTATCCTTCCCGACTCTTCGGGTGAGCTCACCCCCAATGGCACCTATGGTATTTGATAAACCGAGGAGGCAAGGTCCTTGGTAGGGCAAGGTAGGGTCGCGGTCAATCTCGATTGCATCGCAGGGACTTCTTGAGAAAGGCGCCTGGCGAGAAGATTGTAATGGACGGTACAACTTGGCTGGACCAACAAGCCTCTCAAGCTCTTCTGGGCGTTTGCTTGACTTTTCGTCTTTTCACCGGACTGTTTCCTGGGAGATAGCAACAGAGGAACCTAGACTTTGCTTTTGTGAGGGGCTAGAGCGGAGTAAGGGCCTAGGAGAGATGAAGTTCGGCCAGCGCCGAGGGAGGCTTGGTGACCAAAAGGATTTACGAGAAGGGGGAGTGCCAGGGGCGCAGGCATTCTTCACCTTATCTTTCACCATCATCATTTGCAACAAACTCCACGACACTAGGCGGCAATTTGCCACCAGCCGAACAGGATCATGGCGACGATGTTTCCCCTTCTGGTTCTCAGGTTCTCTGGCCCCTATCAATTGATCGGTTAGCGATGGTACAGTACCCCTCCAGCACTCTCGCCCTACACCAACCACCCACATGGCGCTGCCGAGTACAAGGGATTGAATTCGCTAATCGAGACACCCGGCTTCGAGAAGCAAGGTCCATTACACTCTGGCATTACTCAAATACCCATTCCATCGTGGCATCCTACTAGAATATGCCCATTTGTTCCTCCAGAAAAGAGAAATCTCCAATGACCATGGTCACTGACATTCCCATCGTTGACTTCAACCAGGCCTCCTCGTCGCCGGAGCAGGTGGCAAGAGAGCTGCTCAAGGCCTGCACCGATTGGGGTGAGCGAAAATGAGCCCAATGCAGGGCCGCAACAAGGGTGCCATGTGGCCAGCCATGCTAATCTCTCTTCCCTAACCACACAGGCTTCTTCTACGTCAAAAACCATCCGATACCCCAAAATGCAATTGGCGGGATCTTTGACCTGGTGAGTCTGTTCTCAAAAGAAGCCTTGATGGGTTTTCATGTGGCTTTGCGGGTGTTGGAATGAAGCCAGCCTTTGATGAAGACATGCCCACGAACATCACATCTCCCAAAGTGACCGAGTAGCCCAAGCCCTACATAGGAGCAGTAACTCTTATTCCTCTCTCTCTAGAACTATTCTGGCCCCGATCGAGTCTTCGACAAGCATCGCACCACACTCACAAGCATCGCAGGAAAAACAGTTCTTTGCTCAACCGCTTTCGGCCAAGTTAGAAGCACCCTACGTTGCCTCGAAAAATGCCGGCTACAAACCTGCTAGCTCGTATGGGTGAGTGTTTGAGCAAATGATTCTCCATCACTACTCTCTGCGGTCCTGCCTTTTAACAGAAAGGCGTCAAACAGGGCGGATGGCAGATTCACAGATCCTCGTGAAGCGATCAGCATCAACAAGTGGCCGACGACCGAGCATTCTGCCGCAGCACGTCTTCCTCCTATCCTCTCTGAAGCGCGGCAGCAGATATTCTCCTTTCAGCAAGACGTCCGTCAATTCACCAGGCAGCTCCTTGAACTCATCGCGTTAGCGCTCGACCTTCCCCGTACGACGTTCGCACAATACCATGGTCCGGAGAAGGAGAACTTCGATAATTTCGAGCTGATGCATTACCCGCCCGTCACCCCCGTCACCCCTGGGTCAGAAAGATCCGAGGGTCTTCCAGCATTCCGCATCTCGCCTCACACAGACTGGGGAACATTAACCCTCCTCTTCCAAACCACCGTTGGAGGTCTTGAGGTGCGTCCGCCCAAGTACACCTCGCCGGACTTGTCTCTGGACACCGAGACGTGGACGCCAGCGCCCGCTCTTCCGGACCTGATCCTCGTGAACATCGGAGACATGCTCGAGTTCTGGACGGCAGGGAAGTTGAAGAGTACTTGGCACCGCGTCGTCCCCACCGCGACGGAGGGCGGGCTGGATCGGTATACGTTTGCGTATTTCTTGCATCCTGATAAGAACGCCGTTCTCGTCCCCATGCATGGGATGGAAAAGCAAGGCTGGGTGCCGAGATATGCTGGGGAGGGAAGGACGGCGGAGGAACACATCCATGCGCGGATCGAAAGCGTGCATGGCAAAAAGCCGGATCGCGGCTAAGAGCGATGATAACATGTTCGCCGCCCTTGAAACTGGCACGGGAGAAATCGATGCCCGTGCATGAAGGAGAAGTGCCGCGGACTGTCTCCCTCAACGATAATCATCTATAGCAGCGGGAATATACACCGTATTGGTGCTGTTCTCGTTGCACTTCCGTCAGCTTCCCTACCCGAATGGTCCACTGCTTTAGTTGAGTACTCACCCATATCACCAAGAATGCTTTCCCATGTAAGCTACATTGGTGTTCCGCCCGTACCGATCGTCATTGGGCAACCCGATTCCACGTCCGGCGATGCCAAGGGGGGTTCGATTCATTCTTCCCTTTCTTTCCTTTCTGTCAATCGAGCCCATATTGCTCCATAATCTCGCATATTCTTTCCATGGTCGGCGGAATGGGCTCAACTTCACGCCGACTTCCTACCTTTGTCAGGGCCGCTGATGGCGGCGTATCAGTCGCCGTCCTCAGGCGCGCAGAAGAGGTTATACAGAAGAGGTTATACTCCCACCCCACTTGTGATGGCGTGGTTGGCTATCGGGGTGCTTGGACGCACGCGACCGCTGCAGCAATAGGTCTCGAGATAGGGCACAGAGCAAGTTCGAAGGAGCGGATACTGAATATCGCAAATATCAGATGGTATAACAGTACTAAGTATCTGACGTTCGGACCCACACGCCCTTGGTCAACTCAGTCATACGCTCACCATCCGTCCCCATTCGAAACACTGTATCAGGCATCCAGGACTTGACTGCAACTTCCATACAACACTTCTGATCTTAAAAGAGGCGAAAGTAGATAGTGAGCCATCCGAGAGACGCCGATTGAAGATGCTCCAATCTTTTAACCATGTGGACCTCCATCGGCAACGATGCACGAGACGAATTTCGAAACCACAGTTGCAAAATAGGCTTGACCAGTTACATCAATCAACGTCGCTTGACGACTTCTCTGGAGTGACGAGAATCTCTGGGTTGAGCTCCCGTGTATCAAGACTTGTACACCAGGTGCTGTTGTGATCGCGTGACTTCCTGATTGGCGCTACATGCTTGGAGGCTGAGTTGGGATCCTGGCCGCTGGGTGATTTGTCGGTTGGTAAGCATCCAGAACCGGCGGGAAGCAAGCAGGATGTGCGGAGATAGAAGCACTCCCGCACTTCCATCAGTCTTTGATTTGTCTTCTCCAACAACATGAGCAGCATGAGGTGTTGCGCGCTGCTCGCCGCCTATCCCCTTTCAATGTCGATTAGTGATGACGACTCCGGATATCGCATGACCGTCTCACTTGCATTTTGCTTGCCGTCCTCAACCCCGCAATCTCCTCAAGCCTCTTGAAATGCTATCCAGGTGGATATGCGGCCGCTTCGAAGTGAACCCCTTGCTCGATTTGGCATCTTTCTCCGCCACCATCGCCGCGCCCTGGAAGCATTCAATTTGTTTGGCTTGCCAGGACTGCCAGCGTTGTTGATTGCTGGAGCGGGCCTGCATTTGTTTGGTGAGTATGGAGTGCATTTCCGAGTCTGAGTTCGCCAAGGCCGTGGAGATAGTCGTGCTCCGGACAGTGGTCACGGAAGATAGGGAAGAAGAGTGTTGCCGCTTTGGGGTGATCATAGAAGGTCTTTCCACGACGGGCGATGCGGAAGAAGGCATTTTTCCTTGGAGAGTTGACTCGGGGGAGTGCTAGCCAGTGGTGTGGTACAGGGTTGTATAACGTTGAATTGATGAAGTGGTCCGGGAAACCAGGCAATTGGGGATACTGTGGATATATCTTCACGACTCTGAAATAGTAAATGGTAGAGTGTTGCCTGCTTTGAATGCCACAGTCCCAACTGGCATCCATCGCGCTTCTATATCAACGATTGCGGACAGCATGGGAGCTAACGACGAGGGGCAGCTCTTGATGGCGAATGGTAAATTAATCTAACTGGCTGAACAGAGCTCCTACCTTGTAAATGGAGCGAGAGGCCTCGACGCATGGCAGGGATAAGAAATATCTCGCCTACCAAATGGACTGTGGTTGCGCGAAGATATCATGCTCTCCCCACGTTTATCCGCCTGAGCACGGTTAGGGCTGTGACATAGGCTAAATTTTTGGGTCTGGTTGAGGCATAGATACCGACTTTGGACGATCATGTGGGAGGAGAAGTCTCGAACACTTGCGTGGACAGAGGCTAAGGTTACAATGGACAGGCATCTCCCATGAGAAGGAGACGACGACGTAAGCGACATCTACCCATGCCAGTTATGCGAGATTCGGTCTTACCACCGGGACGGTCGAGCGTAAGTCGTGGGCCCCGAGAGGGCTTGAGCAGTTGTTGTACGAGTCGACAACTTCCACGCGAGTTAAGTCCGAAGGCGTGACATAACGGTTGGTGAACGGATCCCGCCCTGATATTGGACAACTGAGCTACCCAATCAGGCATTGTGAGATAATTGATGGTTGAGGGAATAAACGGGTCTCATTCCGCCATGTGAAATCTGGGAGAAGAGATTGAGGGCTGGCTTGCCACTGGACAGGACATTAAAAACGATAGACAGAAGTCTGGCGGACTCGCGCAGTCGTAGATAGTAGACGAGCTTGATGGCCAGTTCGCTGATCGGTGGACGCCCTGTTCTCTTTGTTCCAAACGGCCAACAGGATCTAGAATGTGGCGGAAAGCCCCTCGGCGCGTGTCCCAGATCAGATGAGCCTCGTGTTCCGGCTATTGCCCAAGAAGGAGCAGAAGATCCTGAGGGTGTGCATCGTGATAGCAAATGTGATTTTCATGCTGGGGAGTCGGAAAGCAGGGCAAGGAGGGGCTGGAGGCGGCGGTGGATGAGGCTGTGAACCTGTGAGCTGTTGCTGGGAGACGGGCGTCCAAGTGGGTTTCTGCTCGAGCGTCGCAGGAACTAGTGTCAACAGAAAGGGAGCGCACGCGCCATCTGGCTTCAGGAGAGACCTTGATCGTCTTCCACCACTTCGACACCTCGAACACAAGCACAGAATCACATCAGTAAAGAGTAGGCGAGGCTTTTGGAAAGGAATCACCAGAAACACTGCTTTGGCAAGACTCGGATTGGGAAGATGGTGAGTTCTTTCCTCTCATTCGTCCAGTGACTTTCTGTTGGCTCCCCCCCGGCATCACACTTGACCAAACGACAACAACACAAAGACAAACACGACACCATCTCACGGACAACCCCTCGCTCTTCTATTTCTCTCCTTCTTCTCCTCCTCCTCCATCTCCATCTCCATCCCCAGCAGGCTAATCCATAATGGCTAATTCTCAATCCTCTGCCGCGCAGACGTCTACCAACTACAAGGAAGCCTTTTCGCTGTACGACAAGCGTGGCAATGGCCGTGTTGCCCTCGAATCCCTTGGCGACCTCCTACGCGCCTGTGGTCAGAATCCCACCCTCGCCGAAATCAGAGACCTGGAGAAACAAGTTGGTGGCGACTGTAAGAATTCACACGCAACTCAATAACTTGCCACGGGCTAATGTTTGCCGCAGTCGACTTCGACGCCTTTAGCAAAGTCCTCAACCGACCTGGCGGCTTTCGAGACCCTGGTGAACCAGAAGAATACTGTCGCGGCTTCCAGGTGTTTGACAAGGACATGACTGGCTTTATTGGGGTGGGCCAGCTGAGATACATCCTGACAAATCTGGGCGAGAAAATGAGCGACGAAGAGGTGGACGAGCTGCTGAAAGCCGTCGACACTAGCAGTGGCGAGATTAACTACATGGAACTCGTCCGAACGATTCTGGCCAACTAGCCACTCTCCCTTTCACGAGCGTATGGTTTATGGGCATGGAATCCAGTGCATACTTTCTGGTTGGCGCAACAGTGGTCAGGACTCAATTGTCTTGATTCTCAGGCTCGAGATCCGAGCGCATTCCGGCAGAGTCTATTGGTCTACAGTAGAGGGTATCTCAGATGCAAATAAACACATGAATCCTGCACGCGCAGTTATTTTTGCTCCGCCCACGAAGGAGTCTCTGGTTGTTTCCCCTCTGCCATATCCTGAGTGCTGAGAAGTCCACCGGGCAACAAATACACTGGCCTTGGATTTCCTTCGGGCTTCTCAAAGTGGACCTCGTCGAGATTGTACCCGATGACCAACTTGCACCTCACACACTTTAGCAGCGTTCTTTTCTCAAATCCGTCTTCTCGGCGGATCATGACTGGTTTTCGCTCTGGCGCCACGTTGAGTAGCACAGAACCCGCGGGCTCAGAGCGTTGCGTCTCCAGAGTCTCGGCTCTAGTAATGTCGACGGGAGGAGCGAGGACCAGGGCTCCATCTTGAACCGGCTCATGGCGGCGAGGGAGGGAGTGCAGGTCGTGCGCGGTGGTGAGGACGAGGGTTGTGCATAGGCAGTGGTAGGTGTGAACAGGCGACGGCGGTGATTTGTCGGCCATTGAATTCAGACTGAGGATGTCAAAAGGGCGCGACAGAGTAGCAGATGCTTGGTAGGACACGAGGTTTACGGAGCAATTGGTGAGACCACTGGCAATTGATCGTTCATCCCCGCAACAAAATTCCTGTGGGTGTTCTAGGCGGCATCTGCGCCGCGGGATTATCACTTTTCGCTTAAACCCTCTCCAAATTCCAGAGATCGTAGCGACGTCACCATTTACCGCCCTTGGAAAGTTGCGCATGTCGCTGCAGATGCCTGGATTGGGTCTCGCAGAGTCATTTTCTTCGACCGTTGTCCTTGCATGATCTAGAACTGAGGTTCCCTGTCCTTCCAGGGCAAAGCCCAATGCCACCATTCTTACCGAGAAAGAGGCTCTCTTCAACGCCACCTGCCTCCTCCGGGCAGACTCCTACGAAGAAGGCAAAACTCGGAGATGTCTTGGACGACGAGTCGAGGAATATCCCAGGTCGGCAGCGGACTCAGACGTTCTCCCTTGGAAGTGATGACTCGGAGTCCTCCCTCAGCGATGTGGACAGCGAGCAGTTCGAAGACGTCCCATCTAACCTCGGGCGGCCGCCTGTTGTTGCTCATGGGGCCGAGAAGGACGAGGACGAGGACGAAGACGAAGACATAGAATGGGAAGACGCCGCGGGCCACGAACAAGAGAAGGAGCTACCGGCTTACAAACCGCAGTCGGACGGTCCGATTGAGATAACCCTGCGCAAAGCGGACAATGAAGCTGATAACTGGATTGCGCAGGCGGCAAACAAGAGGAAGGGGCCCTCGAAACGAGAGAAGCAGGTCAGAATCTGCACTCATCAGCTACACGTACAGTTCCTTCTCTGGCACAACTCAGTCCGGAATAGCTGGATCTCAGACATGGAAGTTCAACAGATCCTCGTCCAACAATTGCCCTCTCCAATTCAGAAAGAGGTCGAAAAGTGGAAGAGAGCTAGTGGATTGACGCTTGCAGAGACAGAGACAGGAGGGGAATCTGTGAAGAGTAAGGACAAGAGACGCGGCAAGCAAAAGGCTCCCGACCCACGCGATGGAAGAGATTGGGGTAGACCGAGCAAGCGCGTCGAGCAGGGGATGCCCGATATGAGCAACGGTGACCCGCTCATCTCACTGATGAGGGTTCTGGCCGCTTACTGGAAGAAGAAATTTACTATCACTGCTCCGGGACTGAGGAAGCGTGGCTATGGCACCAGATTGGGGTTAAAACAGATCATTCAGTCGCAGCGCAACGATGAGCACAATCCGGAAGAGCACGGGGAGCGGGTTAGAAATATCGAAGAATTTCGCGAGCTTGCGAGGAAATCTGAAGGTTCAAGGGACGTGGGTGCTCAATTGTTTACCGCGCTGTTGAGAGGTTTGGGCATTGAGTCCAGGTTGGTTGCAAGCCTGCAGCCCAGTGGGTTCGGCTGGACGAAGGCAGAACAAGCGCAGCCCCGGAAACCCAGCGAAGCAGTCAATTTAGATACGTCCTCCGACGACTCAGGCTCGGAAGACGTCAAGTCAATATCAGAGATCACCAAAACCCCAACACGACGGAAAGGCGGGCCATGCAAGGCATCTGGCAATAGCTCCGAACTGGGGAGCGAAGAGGACTCGGTCGTGGACATCACCCCAGCAGTGCCCAAGAAACGACCGCAGAAGTATGACCGAGACAACCCTTTCCCCATCTACTGGACCGAAGCAATATCGCCAGTAACGAACAAAGTCCTCCCAGTCTCCCCGCTCGTTCTTGCGTCTCCAGTGGCCACCACTCCAGAAATTCTCGCAACTTTCGAACCACGCGGCATCAAAGCCGAGAAGACAAAGACCGTGATGGCCTATGTCATTGCATACTCCTCGGATGGCACAGCGAAGGACGTAACCGTGCGATACCTGAGGAAAAGAATTTGGCCAGGTAAGACAAAGGGGTTTCGTTTTCCTGTGGAGAAGATTCCTGTCTACAATAAATACGGCAAAATCAAGAGATACGAGGACTACGACTGGTTCAAGCGCGTCATGAGTGGCTACGTCCGGCCTGACCTAATGAGAAGAGCTGTCGACGACGTGGAAGATGCAACGGATCTGGTTCCCCAACTTCCGGAGAAGAAGGACAGTGGTGGTCAAGAAGTCGATACCTTGCAATCTCTGAAGTCGTCCGCCGATTTTGTGCTCGAACGGTTCCTCCGCCGCGAAGAAGCACTTCGCCCCAACGCTGAACCCGTCCGTACTTTCTTTTCGGGGAAAGGCGAGAACTTAAAGGAGGAACCGGTGTACCGCCGATCCGACGTCGAACGTTGCTTGACAGCAGAGTCCTGGCATAAAGAAGGTCGACGGCCTAAAGTAGGGGAGGCCCCAATGAAATTTGTCCCTGTGCGAGCGGTCACCTTGACTCGTAAGCGAGAAGCGGAAGAACACGAACGACAAACTGGAGAAAAACAGATGCAGGGCCTGTATAGCTGGGATCAGACGGAGTACATTATCCCACCGCCAATTCAGAACGGCGTGATTCCAAAGAACGCGTATGGAAACATCGACTGTTTTGTTCCTTCGATGGTGCCCAAAGGTGCCGCCCATATTCCCCTGAGAGGAACTGTACGGATCTGCAAGAAACTACAGATTGACTTCGCCGAGGCAGTCACTGGCTTTGAATTCGGAAACAAGCGCGCTGTGCCCATTTGCAGTGGTGTGGTCGTCGCCAAGGAGAATGAGCGGGCTGTGGTAGAGGCATGGCATAAATTCAACGAGGAGCAGAGAAAGAAAGAGGAAAAGAAAATGGAAGCACTGGTATTGGAGCTGTGGCGAAAGTTTGTTCTTGGGTTGAGGATTAGGGAGAGAGTGAGGGACACATATGGGGATCAGAATGCTGTAGATGAACCGACGTTAGGGAAGAGCAAAGAGCAGCCGATCATGTTGGAAAGTGACAACGAAGCGCCTGCGGTGCGGAACGGAATCCCTGGAACTAAGACCGCTAAGGATGAATTTGGCGAAGGGGGCGGGTTTCTCCTTGATTCAGAGGAAGAGCATCAGGTTGAGAGCGATCTCGAAGTGGTCCATCATCACGATGAACCGACTCCCCTCGCCCAGAACGGCTCCAATTTCAAAGGAAAAGAGCGCGTCACCGACTACCAGTATCCGACACCGGCTTCTGTCTCGCCATTGAAGCCAGCGCTTCGACGGCGGCGACCAGGAAAGTCGAATCTCGAAGAATTCGAAGAGAGCAAGCATGAGACTTCGGACTCATCTACCTTGACCAGCGAGAATGACGGCGATGTCGAGGGAGAAGAAGTATCCGACCAAGGGTTTGAACTCGGACGTGGGGAATACGGCGTCGACGATGCTGTTGACGAGGGAGACATGGCAGAAGAGGATAGGAGTTCTAATGATTCTGACTCAGGCGCGTACGTGCCCACGAATGCCAGAAGACGCATTTCATCAGCGCGCAAATCTCGGATTCAAGGGAGCTCAAAGACCGCCTCTCAGCCACCATCACGGAGACGAACAAGAACAACCTCTGGCGCCGCATCGAGGTTTACTGCTTCTGCTTCAGCTCTGGAGGCCGAACGCGATTCGCACGACGCAGCTGATGGGCATGATTACGACGACGAGAACGCTCTTCTATCAACGCGGCGGTCGAGTTCAAAGCCCAAATCCAAGACCGAGGGAAACTCCACACCGAAACGCTCAAAAGATCAACAAGACACTCCCGTCGGGGCCCGACGACGGTTGAGAAGGGATAGCACGGCTGTGAGGGTTAAGGTGACGAGTCCATACTTCAATGGCTAAACACCTACCTAGCTTTAGCAGAGGTAGTGACTGCTGCGGGCTGGAATACCGACAGAAGCAAACGGAAAGACATGATATGCGGTGACGTGACATAAGTTGAAATAGCAGTCCCACAACGACCTAATGAAGCCTTGATTTGATGCCTGTGAGTCGCAAGTGGACTGACCAAGTACTACCAAACCCCGTGCCTCCGCTAAAGCATCGTGGTAATGACGAGGCTAGTGGGCTTGCTTGCCATCTCACCTCCCAATAGGTATATACCTAGTCTAGGCATGTATCCTTCATGAGCCAACCCCAGGCCGCATGCCCTTCCCACTTGATCAACGCGAATAAAGGCACCATAATGCATCGTCAGAGCTCACGCGACAGTATCTGCTTCGAGAAAAGGAAGATACTAGTCAAACAAACCTGAACTCCCCAGTCCAAACCTCCACGTCACCTCTTTTTCGAAATCCCTCTGCTGTCCAGCTTACCGACATCGTCACTCGTCACGGGGAAGAAAAGACAGACATGTTAGCTTAGCTCAGGAGAAGTCTCTCGGCCATCGTCGCCCCCATCGATCGGGTTGCTCATACACGCCCTGCGGACTCCACGGCATATCGTCCTTGCCGTACGGCGTGAGGGGGAGGTCGTAGGGTATGCGCAGTCCGATCAGCGTTTCGGGTCCGCAAAATTGATGATCGAGGCTATCGGGGGGCGGTGAAGGCGAAGGTGAAGGCGAACGAGACAGAGGAGCGGGTGTGTCATTTTCGAAAACAGGGATCATTTTTATCTTTTCCCTGCTGCTCCCGTAGGCAGTACTTGTAGACGCGTTGTTGTTTTCGGCATCTTCTCTTCTGCCTGAATCTTGCTTGTCCGTCTCGGTCGCCCCTTCAGGGTCGAACCCCTCCGCAAACAACTCTGGCCAAACCAGCACGCCGATCTCGTAACTCTGCACCGCGATCTCCTTATCCTTCGGACGGAGCGCGCCCCAAGCCTGTTGACTTAGATTCGCGCTGGTCAACAACGCCCACTTCACATTCGGCACCGGCTTTATCGTTGAAGGCTTGCTTTCAAAGCAGACGTAGGTCTTGATATGCGGAGCTGCCTCGTCTCGTCCCGCTCTTGTCTCTTCCTTCGAGCCCCTGGCCCATTGGTACAGCGAATCTCGAAGGCCAGCAATTTGTTTCAGATGGGCAGCGGACTGGGCCTTTGTATGAATAGACCCGCCAGATGCGTAGCCGTCGAGAGATGCCGCAACGTTGTGGGGTGTTGGATAGATGATTGAGATGTGCGAAGGATCCCATTTCTGTACCGAACTGGACGAGGTGGATTGCAGGGTCGAGTAGAGGATTGAGAAGAACTGATTCATCCAGCTTTGGGGAAGGGTGGCAATTGAGGAAATTTGGCAAACAACATGGGGGGATTGTCTGCTTGACTTGTCCGAAGGTTGGGTCTGCCGTTGTTGCAGGATAATCGATTGCAGCGCACGCAACAAACTTGGATATCCCCATAGTTTGAGATCCCAAATGGCCTTGCTATGTTGCGTAATTGATGGCTCCTTGATTCGCGACGGGACTGAAGCTATAAGGGCACCTCGGACGCTGCGGAAATCGAATTGTGTCAGTTGTTCCCGCAAAGCCTTCGTTTTCGACCCGTACGCTGCGAGATAGGCCAGGATGTCATGCTTGAACCTTGTCCCAGTTCCTATATTTCCAGGTTTCTCCACATGGTTCCCCTCGAGTAGCGGGAGCATGGGAGATAGCCACGCCGCCTGGGTCATATTCGTCCAATCCTTCTCCAACATATTCGCCGTGTGAATGACAACCTGGGCAAGGTCATCGTGAGTGAAGAGAATGAACATCTTGCTGTGATGAGTTCCAAATTGATCAGGCAAATAAGCAGTGGCGGATTCAACGTTCGTCCATCTGCGACATGCATCATCGATGGCGATTTTGTTTGGGGAGTCATTTTTCCATGACCCATGAATGACCTTCACTTTGACGTTGGAGCGGATATCGGAATCGAAATGGGTCATCAGCCAATCGACATCGAAGCAAAAGTTGAAAATCCAAGCTTCCTTGATCAGTGGGTTTCCAAGGATGTCATGCAGTGAAATCGTGTCAACATTCTTAGAAGATGGAAGGTCATAGATCGTGGTTAGTCTGAAAGGCGATGGGATGAGCTTCGTTGCGGAGACTGGCTTGGACCCAACAATGGCGGATTGAGCGTTCGAGCTCTTACTTGACTCGCCATGGTGGTGAGCCTCGGAAGAATGTTTCTGTGGCTGCGGAGAACGGGGAGTTGCGTGCTGTTTCGGATCCTCTTTGGTCTCATTTCGCAGCTGTGGAGTCGTTGCCTCAGACCTTTGAGTTTCCGGTGGTGAGATTGACCTAGAAATCGAACTGAGAAAGGCAGCTCTCTTCGCGCGAATGGACGCCGGGTCCGTGACATTGCCGTCCAGAGACGACTGCTGTGAGGCTGACAAAGCACCTCTTTGGCCAGAGTCAAGTTTGACTCGTTTCGAAGATCTTGAAGCCATCAGAGAATACTCTAACACCTGACTTCTGAAGGCGTGAGGAGAAAGAAATCTCGAACGGGTCTCAGCAGAGATGGTGGCAGAGGTCAAGAGAGAAGTGAATCGAGAGTGTTTGGAGGCGATGCGAGACACGGACATTCAAAGGATTGCAATTTCAGCCTCATGAAAAACATATTAGCGTCATGTAAGCGCCCATTCGACAACCTGTTGTATGTCAAGTTGCAATGTGCTGGAATGTCTAAATTCAGTCTCAAGGCAACAACGAACGATGTGAATTCGGATCATCTTCGGAAAAACCCCTGATTGGTTTCTTGCATACGAGGCGGCGAGGCTGCGAGGCTGCGAGGGCTGATCGAATTCGATGCATTTCTATAGACGGAGTATAAAAAGAGAACATTCATGATCTGCACAGCAATCCGAAAGACATAGCTGCTATACTGAGGAGACTTGCCCTCGGTTATCCGTGCTGAAAATCAGCAACGCCATCGTATGACGGACAAAGAGGCCAAGGAAGCCACAGCACGTCTGCATAATCAACAGCTCCCTCGTCAACTGGTCTTCTCTCATAGGACCTCTCCACACCAGCCACAGATTGATAATGGTCAGATTGGACGTGCTCGAGATGCGGTTCGTCTTCGGCTCTACAGTTACTTGGATCAGGTGCAGCTTCTCTAGAAGTAAGAAGATGGCCGTCAACGGCTTGCTGGGAGGCCTCTCTGGTGGCCATGGCGTCACACTTGGCTCGAGGAGGCCTGTCCTTGCATTGAATTTAGGCAGTCGATGCCGCGGGCATGGGATCAGGTGGAAAAGTTGCGGCGTACTGTAGATGAAGTTGGCAATTTGTGGGATGAGGAGCAGAAGGAGTGTCTTGCTGAAATGGGCCATGATTGCGACCACGGCGAAGGTCATGCCCGCAACATAACAATATGTGTCTCCAACGAAGACCCTAGCTGGGTATCTGTTGTGGATGTACAGGGCTGTTGACACAGCTAGGAATGGTAGTAAAATATACAACGTCATGAGATGGCCGTCGGTGGCGGGGTGTGGACGTGTCGCATACGCGTGATTTAATACTGGATTCCCGGGAAACGGGACCAGATAGAGCGCAGAATTGAGGACCAACAATCCCGCAATCACCAGTGACTGCCCAACCTCGATCCCGTTGACGCCTGCAAGAATGTTGATCGAGTTCGGCGCAAATATCGACAAAGCTGACATATACAGGTAATAGAAAAGGGACAGATTGATGAGGCGAGCCTGATTTGGCATGTATGGGACGAGAAAATTGGGGACAACAACCGAAGTGACGCCGAAATCGACATAGTAAACGATGAGAAGGGGGAGTGACGCCACTGCAGGGATGAAGAATTTGTGCCTCCACCGAAGGTCGAGAAGGTCGTCGCATATGCCGAGGATGGTGGTGGCTTGGAGAGTATTCAGTGCGGATTGATACGAGGATAATTTCGAGTGCGGAAACCGATGCAAGAACCGTCCTGTCTCGACCTCGGTAACGGTGAGCACGACATCTCTGTTCCCACCGCCAGATGTAGCGGCGACGATGTCCTTGTAGAAGGCGAAAGGAATGAACGCCATGAGGGCCAGGATATAGACCGCTGCAGCAACTGCTCCCATGGCCTCAGGACTGGACAGATTAGCATTCACACCCGTGATCGGCCTTGAAAAATGCTCACATCTCCTTTGGCATGATCTTGCTCATATCTCTCCCCTTTAATCCAGCCTTGACAAAGGCTGGGCCCGACCATCGCACAAAAGCGTAAGTCATGGAGAAAGCCAGGGTGGAGAACGCGAGCGAGGCCACGAGAGGCGCCCCGTCCCCCTGAAAGGTGTTCGCAATTACCGCAAGAGAAGCCCCGGCAGCCACGAGCAGCGACCATTTCTCTGAAGGGTTGAGAGTGGACGCGGCCATGATGTTTTCTGCGGCATGAGAAAGTGGCACAGTTTGTTTCTGAAAGGTGGCTACCTTTGTGCTACCGCGAAGACATGCGGACCGGATCCATAGCAGTATTGTGAGACGTGGAGAAGAAATGAGATGGGCGAAGCCACCGACATTAATCTTCTTTCATAGCACAGTGGCGGGACGCTGTGGGATAGTCTGATAGAGGTTGACAATCTGTCCTCTGTTTGCTGTGGCCTCGCAGCAACTGTTCGGGACAACTATATTCCGAAAAGGCCAGCCTCCTCGCAATTCCGCCAATCAGCAGCGGCGTAAATCAAACAACATGGAAACTTAGTAACAACATCCATGTGAAATGCCTTCTTGATTCTTATACCGCTCCAGGCTTCCACTCTACACCATTGTCAGTTACCAAATATACATATCTCAGGGCCATCTGTAGAAATATATTTGCCGCAAGAAAAGGATCTAGGGGCACAATGTCCCAGCATAGCCTCGCCTAACACATTTACATCCCTCCATCCACCTCAGCAATGAAGCATTTATCTTCCCAAGAACACCCGCCACCGCTCTCACCCGGGCCCTTGCCTTTTACCTCAAGCCTCCAGCTGGCATCTCTCTCAGTTCTCTGTCCTTGACATCTCCTCTTGTCCAAAAATGGCCAAAAGCTCGACTTTCGACCCAGGCCATCAGGACCGTGTCACAGTGTTGCACGCCAACTTCAACGGCACTCGCATCCTGACGGCGTCCATCGACCACCGGATCAAAGTCTGGGAGCGGGACCCCAGGACAGGCGAAAGAACTCTGCTTGATACATTCACGGCGCACGATTCTGATGTCAGAGATGTGAGTTCCGTCCCCGGTTCGACCTATCTGGGCAACTACGAGTCGAAGTTGTATTTCTTCCGTCTGTTCAACTCCTAGCAAAAGCTGCACTGGGGAAGGATTTTTTCATTTTCAACGGAAAGAAAATCATCTGCTTCTCATCCTGGCAAGCACAATCCTTTTGTTTTGGTTGGATTTTCATGCTCGCTTTTCTAACCCAATCATGCGAGAAAAAGGCCAAGTTCCTCCACCCGACGCTGGGCACGCACCTGGCCAGTATAGGCAACGACCTCAAATTCCACCTGTGGAGCGAAGACCCCTCCCAAGCTCCACGAGGAGGTCACCGCTTCCGGCGCGTGGCCACGATCCCGTCGACTCCGCGCGTGCCCTTTGTGAGCATGGACGTCAGGACGCTGCCGACGGACCACGTATCGACGTTCCTAGCCCTGATCGACCGCCAGGGCCTGCTGAGCGTCTACGAGCCGACCAACCCGGACGACCTGAAGGAGTGGACTCTGCTGGACTGCTTCAACGTCTGTGCGCCGAGCAACGTCCCCGGTCGCGGCGAAGAGACCAGCTTCAAAGTCCGCTTCGACCCGAACCCGACGCCGCTGGCGTACATCAACTCGGTGAGCAACGACCGCGACCAGTTGAGTCTCGTGGTCTGTGCTTTGAACGAGGTCAAGATCTACCGCAGCGTCGTTCCCTCGTACTCCGGCACGGGAGCGGACGCAAGTGTGGGCGGTATAGGCATGGGGATAGGTAGCGGCACAGGGGTCTCGAGCAGCGGCAATGCCAGCCACAGGCTGATGTTCTACGAGGCCCTAAAGTTACCCACCCACCCTGCATTAGTCAGGGACGTAGCATGGGCACCGTTCAGCGTGCGCGGCACCGACCGTATCGCGACGGCCGGCAAAGACGGCGCGGTGCGGGTCTTTGAGCTCGGTGTCACAGAGGGGGACGGAACTGGACATGGAGCCGCCACTGAACCCGCTACCGGGACCGGCAACGGTCATCGCAACGGCGGCGCGGAGCAGCGCTCTACCCCGACACCCACGCGCAGTATGGGCGCGCACCAGCAGCAGTCGAGCCTGACGACGCAAATCGCCAGCCGCCACACGGCGACCCATGGGTCTTCTTCCGCTGCCCACTCCAGCAGCGCGAATACGGCGCGCACGAGCTACACCTTCCCCTATATGACGACCATCTCCTCTGCTGTCGCGCTCTCCCGCGCGCACACGGACGCATGGTCCCTCACCTTCGACTCTCAGGGCCAGGTCCTTATGAGCACCGGGAGTGACGGCGTCACCAAGGTGTGGAGGAAGAGTGTCCTGGGAGGCCAGTGGATGTTGTTTGCTGGCCAGGAAATTGCCGAGGACGGAAGTGACACGGATGAAGACGATGATGACAGCAACGAAGGGGAGGAGAAACAGGGCGCAGAGATGGACTAGGGTCATATGACATATTGCGTATATTGTGTGGATATGCTCCCCTGCTCTCCTATTCCCGTGAGCCCGTTGCAAGCGATCATTGACTTCTCTGACCAAAAAATCCGACAACCGAGTGGCAACAGCAAAAGCCAACATCACTGCCATCATGAAGAGGAAAGCGGTGTCTGAAAGGCGAGGACCGGAGCCTTGACAAACCCCCCGATCGGCGCCTCCACCTCAACGATTTCATGCCAGGTTCAAACCCAATTTTCTTAGAATCCTCTAGTTATTCGAGCCAACTGCCTCAGGCACTTTACTCGGATCAAACCCATACTTCTCCTTGAGACTTTCGACGAGCTTGATATATTTCGCCTCGGCTTCCTCTGCGCTGGTACCGGCATCGACCTCCTTTTGCCATGCCTTGTGTTTAGCTTTGCCCTATCCACAGGAGACGAGACGGGGTTAGTGTCACGGGCATTTAAGAAAAGTAGACCTCGGAGGGCGAGATGGAGGTGTGAGACGAAGATGCAGAGCAGAGAAATGTACCTTCAGATCAAACATTCCCGGGGCAGTAGCCTTGGTGATGTCCTCGCCGTTGGCGACTTTGAAGAGTGCGTAGAGCTGCATTCGGCCAAGAGATTAGTTTAGAATTCAACAATGTCGAGTTCGTGCCCAGGAAGTGAAAGATAACTGTGCAGTTGTCGGTTGTTCATGGCGACCCAGCACTCCCAAATGAGGAAGCAGACCTCCCTCACCCATGCCTGTCTTTTCTTTGGCGGGGCCACGGTTCGCTTCCTCCATTTCCTGTTCAGAACCGCCTCTTTCGAACTGCTGGCTCTATACCAGGCCATGGAAACAGGAAAAATACGTTTCCGCCGTACTCACCTCCAATAATTCATCATTGGATGGCTTGGCCTTGAGCTGACGGCTCTCCTCGGCGGCTTTTAGAAATTCGGCGGAAGGCATCTTTCAACAATGAAGACTGTAACGCGGCGTCTTTTTCGAAGGGCAGTAGTTGCAGGCGCAGGATTCAGCGGTAGAAGAAATCTGAGAGGATCTGAGAGAGTGACGATTGGACTCGAAGCCTAGATTCAGTGTGCAGAGTTAGCGTCAAGGCCCTTTGATGGAGGCTATTGGGGAGAGGATGAGGAGATATAGAGTCGAAGTCATGAAGTTATGAGGAAGAATCCTCTATTTTGCGAAAACTTCAAGTTGGGGTGCACCCTCTTCACTTTGCAGGAGTACTCCTTCGCCCCAGCGCGGTAAGAATGGTGCAGTGATGACGGTGAGAGGGATGGTAGAAATAGCAACTGACCTCTGATGTTTGTTCTAGTGATAAAGATACCAAGAATGATCGCTGTATGGGTTCAACGCAACGATGTAGAGCAGATTGGAACAAGTTCTAGGTTCCGTAGGTAGAGAGACGGCGACACAGATGCTGTTGTTGCCCAGGTGCCAGGCAAGCAGGTAACAATGACGGTGCCTTTTGGGTTCCCAACCAAAAACGACGTCAGAGCCCGACGCTCAACTCTTTGGGCGCTGGTGGGCTTTTTGGCGGTGGGGGTAAGCGAGCATGAATCTTGGAAATCACCGAGCGCTGACCGAGGGCCGCCCTGGTGCTCTTCACCCGTGACTGTGACTGGACTAGTGGTGGGGTTGAGGTGAGAGTGTTCCAGAGCCGATTACCGCCTTCGAAGTCCACGAGGAAGATGTGTTCCAGGGAGTAATGGTCTATTCACCCATATCCATACTGTCTATCACTGATGCATGACCTTTAGTCTTCTTTCCAGCGGAGTTTATTGCTGCTGCTGCTGCTGCTTCGAGTCCACAATCAGGATCATGGCCCAATAAATCCTCTTCCATCAATCATCAATGCATCCATTGCGCCCTATATGTGTCCAGGGTGTCATGAGTATAGACCCAAAGGCTGCATTGAAGCCGCTTCCCTTAAGAAAAAGACAAGAGGTAGAAATACCTATAGTCCATGCTCTCCTATTCAATCCAAGTATTACCCCAAACGCCGCCACATGCTGGTATATCGTAGTCAGTAACCCCGGCTTCCAATCCGCCCGCCCTCGGTCTTCAGTCATCGGCAGTTGGCTGATATTCAATCCGACCTCCTACTGCGCGACACTGATGTCCTCCGCCCAGACGAAGTTATTCGAGAAGACAACCACTGTCTAGCCAGGTTGCGGAGGGACATCCAAATCTCACCCCGAGTGCAATGCCTACCAATCAGCAGCCCACCCGTTCTTCTCCAGGAACTCTGCACAAGCATTCTTCAACGCAACATTGGGTATCAATTGGTCCGGCTTGAGAGGTTGCCTTGTGAGCGGGTCACATCCAATGGCCTTGATGTGTTTCAGAAGCGATACTCGCTCGTATGAGACGCCAGTGGGTGTAACGACTGGGTCGTGCATCACCTCGAAGGTTATGGGGTCAATGAGCCAGTCAGGGACGACCTGTTCAAGACGACCAGGTTAGCAACATGGTCATGCAAAGATTCCGTGTCTGTGCTTTACCCTCTCCGCTGAATCCGGCACACCCTTGTCTTCAAAGCCCCGCCTGATATTTGCCCTTCTCACTTCCGCCTCTCTCTGGAGTTCTTCGATTTCCTCCCTGCGTCCTGTCTCGCCGATCTGGCCTGTCTTGAACTTTTCTTCTACTGCGTCAAGATCCCGTTGCAATTGAGCATCCAGCAGATCCTCCACCAACGCCAGCGTCTCATTCATCTCCCTCAACCGCGCCGTCTCTTTGGCCTGCCATTGTGCTTGTTTCGCTTTCAGAATGAAATTGGAAATCAGCTCCGCAGAGCTGTCGTGCGATTCTAAACAGATGGTGTACGCGGTTTTCGCTTCCTCCAGGGCTTCACCGACATGCCGCTGCCCGAGAAGGGCTTGCGCCAAATAGTAGTGAGACTTCATGGCGGCATTCTTGTGCTTGGACCCATACAGCTCGATCGCCTTACGCGCGTCGGATTCGGCGCCGGGCCAGTCTTGTAGACGGATGCGGGTGAGAGCTCTGTTAGTAAAGACTTTGGGGTCGGAGCGGGAGTGTTCGGCGATTCTGTTTCATTTACGAGGTTAGGACTTTGCACTCTCCCAGAGAAAGATGAGACGTACGCTTGGGTGTAGAATTGCTCGGCCTCCTTGAATTCACCGGCTTTGAACTTCTCGTTTCCTAGCTCTCGGAACGACGACATGGCCGACTGATGGTCAAATACTCTAGGCTCTAAGAAGGTACAATGTAAATGATGATTTGGAATGATGGTCTCGATAAACTGACGGTCAGTTGATCAGGTAACGGCAAAGGAGCGAGTGGAGGATGTGGAGAGCGAAGGCAACCAAGCAAATGCAACTACAATCATGAAATACGGACAGCCGGGAAGCATGGCTGCCCGAAGGATCTTGAGAACAGATCGCGCGATACCAGGTCGATGGTCGGGTATCGTGGCAAGTCAGCCTTGGGAGAGAAGGTGATGGATGCGTTTGGATACTTTTACGAGAGAGACCAGCAGCAGAGCGCAACACAAGGCGGAGTCCGGACGAAGATGGGAACTGCACGGGGAGGGATAGGCGCAGGCATGCGGAGAAGCACGTCCACCTACTCAGCTCACCATCTCCCCAACCTCCTGTCTACAGAACCTCGGGTGGAGTGGACGTCAACGACAGAATCACACAGGTAAACGTTCTGATATGATTTCATACTGCTATGATATGTTCATGGCGTATTTCGAGTGTTCTTGATGCTTCATAGCAAAGTGGCGTCTAAGGCTCAAATCTCATCACTCAATCACTCCCGGATCGACAGTGAATTCCGTATCCATAGTCATTGACCCCCAAACCCAATTGTCCTTTCGCCGTTTCCCAGGAACGCCGAACTGGAACTATACATGTCGCTTAGCAGGTAAAATATTTTCCATCTCTAACTCGTCCAGACCGATTTCATGTCCATTCAACGTACGCTCGTGCTCAGGCAGCTCCTGCGGTCGGAGTGTTCTGGAGCACTTTGGTGGGTTGGTAGCCAGCTCGGATGATCCTCTCACCGGAAGAGTCACGGCTGACCTCGCCCTTGGCCTCCATTTGAGATCTCCGCCAGATATCAACCTCGCCTCCACCACGGATGACACCCACTCTCATCGTTGAGAGCAGGTTGTGGGCGGCATTGCTGTGCATGTAGACACCACCATTGAACATGGCCGTGGCATCCTTGCCAATGCCAGAGCCAATCATGGCCTTACCACCGGGATGGTCCTTGATGAAATCCGTCACATCGTGGACAATACCAGCGACGGCGATCAGACCACGACCGTTTTTGCATTGGTCAACATACTCGTCCCATTCCATGACGGGAAGTTGGTCAAGAGGGATACCCCAGTCGAGCTTGGCACGCTTCTGGTCAAGCTTCTTCTGCTGTTGCTGGAGGCGACCCTTCTCGATTTCGTTGCTGCGGAATTGCTTCAAATCGTACGCAAGACCGAGTTGCTTACAGGTCCAGATGAACCACTTGGTGGGATCATATTGGTGCCATTCAATGGCGTTGCGGTAGTCGGAGGGGAACTCGTGGTGGAAGTTGTGGTAGCCCTCGCCAAGAGTGACGAAGGCGGTAATGACATGATCCCGAGGGGAGTTGCGGTCGTCGAACGGTTGATCTCCCAGCCAGTGGGCCAACGAGTTGACGCAGAAGGTGGCTTGCTGGACGAAGAAGATTCGGAGAATACCAGCATAAATGAAGCCACCCCACCAATCACCCCAACCAAGTCCAGCAACAAGAGTGGGCAAGAGCAGACCCATGAAGATGACGACCTTTAAATAGTTCTTGTGCTGCCAAACAACAATCGAGTCTTCGTTGAGGTCCGAGATATCGGTACGTCCAATTCTCTTGGGGTTCTGCTTCATGATCATCCAGCCAATGTGGGAATACAGCAAACCCTTGCGGACAGAGTACGGGTCCTTGTCCGTGTCGGTGTATCGGTGATGTGCTCGGTGGTCGCGTGACCACCATCTGATGGAGCCTTCAACAGCACCACCACCAACTGCGGCGAGGAAGATTCTCAAGGGGAGGGTGGCCGAGTAGGAGGTATGAGCCCATAATCGGTGGTATCCAGCGGTGATGCCCAGTCCCGTGGCGAAATAATATAGCACTGCCCAGACCGCCGTCTTGAACTGCAGCGGCACCCAGAAGGCCTGGATGCAGCCCCAGAGAGGAATGCCGACGATGAGGGTGACATTGAGCCAGTTGACATGCTTGTACCAATTGGACTTCGTCATGGGCATCTCGGTGATATGAACTTTCTTGGGGTCATATTTGGCATTTCTGTTGGGCTCGGAAGGTTTCGCCATGGGTGTGGGTTGTGTAGACTGAAACTCGGGCTTGACAGCCAGGTCACCAGCGGTGGGTTGAGAGGATGGCATTGTTGAAGCTGAGGAGCGATTCAACTAATGCCAGAGGTCGTAGGGAGTCGAGATGGGATGAAGGAACAAAAGGAAGACCAGGACAGACCGAAGAGCGGAGGCTATATTTATGAGGATGGTGAGGATGTTTCCGAAAGGGTGTTGGTGTGTTTGAGCCTTTCTCAGATATGTTGGGAGGCGATTGTGGGGAAGTCGGTGGATGGGAAATCGGTCAGAGGCACAGGCAGTTGCTGGAGGCGATAATAGCAAAGGTCCTTCAGGGTGAGATGAAGATGGTCAGCGGACACCGAGGCGTGACCGACATGACAGACGAATCAGGGAGCGACAGTGGCCGTCAATCGCTAAGGACAGAGTTTTCTAATTATGTTTTTTTGTTTTCGCCTTCTCATGAGACTTCGAGACGGGTGATCGAACGTCGACTGACGCTTCCTAAAGGGCTGGAGTTGGGAAGCGGCAACGCACAGCGCACGCAGGGGTTTCGGTATTTGGTTTTTGTTGGGGAAGAACAACGTCACTAGCTTCGTCTCTGAAGGTGTCCTGATTGGTGGATCGTCTTCAGTGCCTTGCACTAGAAGGCGGCTAGAAGGCGGCTAGAAGCTCTAATCCCTGCATCAGCCCAACCGAATTGTTTAAGTCTGGGGGGGCTGAAAGGGGCTGAAGATCTCGGGTCTTTTCCTCCGAGGCTCATGAGGCCACCGGTGCCGCATCTTGGAAACGGTTGGGGTCTCAGGGCTCTCGCCCTTCGTTTTCAGCGCCGTATTTCGTATTTCGTATCAGCGTGGCACGCAGCCTTTTCTCCTCTTCTCCGAGACCAACTACTCCCGACTACATCAGCAAGGAACAATATTCCGGTATGCTGGGTCTATCATATGATTCCTGTGTATATCCCAGTCCAAAACATGTGCATGTGGACCACATATCCCGCTCGAATTGTTGGGAATACTGTTGGATACATACCTGCGAGACAATGGGCTACAAGGCTGACGTGCTCTGGTCAGTGGTCACCTCTCATCATCTCAACATTGTCCGTTGGTGTGTAGGACGGTGTGTCATAAGACATCTTGACGCGTCTTCAGCCTCGTCCTTTGCTCGTTCGAGCGAGCACAAGACCGAGTATATTTGGTGTCCTCTGTACTCCGTCCTACCAGCTGCCTTACCAAGGAACAGCCCTCGGTCCAACATCTATCCCATATGAACCCTCCCTCCTAATCCCTCCCGCTTGATCCATCACTCTCTCCCTAACTTCCTCTCCCATGTCACCTCCGCTATTCTTCCATCTCGCATGCAGCCTCCTAGCCGCAAATCTGCCCACTCCCCAAACAGCTGCTGCAACAATGCTCGCCCCCAGTGTTGGCGGAGCAGCCAGCCAGGCCACCCCAGATATCATGCCTCCAAACGCGGTAGCTCCCACCGCTGCAACCAGGGCTCCGACAGCAACATACTTTGCCCAGCGCACCAGCCGCCAGATGATGAACTGTCCTACATATCGTACTGTGCGGAGCAGTGCGCGCGTTCGAAATCGAGCAGGCTTCTCGGTGTGCGCAGTCGGCGAGATTAGGTAGTTCAGGTTTCGCTTGGCCGAGATGAGTGCCGAGTTGGATTGTTGTTCAACGGCAGTGTCGCCCTCGCTTGTGATTGAGGCTATTGGAGCCGTCCTGACCGTCCCCCTGGAGGGTGCCATAATCGACCGATTGGAGCTTGCTTTCTTGACGTGAAAATGAACCCGACGGTGCAGAATTGATCATATGTGGGCAGTTGATGACAGCTATGCAACGGCGTTGTCGATGGCAGAGGTGCGTGATGCACTGACGTCATTTGAGGCGTGCCTTGGCGAGGTCTTGGCGGGATACAGCCTCTACACTCCCACTCCCGTAGAGCTTCCCCTATATTATTATGCTCCCTCTTCTATTTCTTCGCCGTGCTCAGGTTGTTAAGTTCGTATTATTGGGACGCCATAAACCTGCCTCCTGATATTCTGCCGTTTGGCGCAATACTCCTAAGCACATGTAGTCATGCTGTGATGACATAGTCCCCAACCAAATCTGCGCACTGAATAAGCTTACTAATGCAGCTTTCCCCTTCCGAAACAGTTTGTTTTGTCCGAGAAGAGTGACTTGCAACTCATTTCCTTTGAAGAGATGGAGTATTTCAACCCGCAAATATCCTTTTTTTCCCCTCTCGATGACTTGAGGACAAGCCAAATCCAATTTTCTATTTCGTCAGGCCAACTCGACCTCTGTTAGACTTTCCTTCTGCCTGCAACAGGAGACATCGTCGATGCCGATATGGCGGGCTCTCAAAATCTTCATGGACGTTATGATCTGATCTATTACCATTCATCTCCCCCGGTTTTGCAGGACGCCTGGTGAGTGGATAATTATGCAGGGCCATGGATTTGCCCGAAAACGTGCTGGTACCTTGTCGGACATTGGCGGTAAACTCCGATTTATGCACCACAAGCTCCCTACGATCAATTCGAAGTTTGTCCTTTCCATTGGGGTTATTTGGACGTTCGGTTCGACCACAACACCATGACAATAGGGGTGCCAACAAAAGTTTATGACGCAGTGGTCGTGGGTGCAGGGGGTGCAGGTGTTGCGACTGTTGGTGCGCTCCTCCACTTCCATCGGTCCATCCGAATTGGATGGGTAGATCCTGACTTCACTGGGGGAAGGCTATCAAAGAGATATAGAGATGTGTCGAGGTATGGACGATTGCGATTTCATTCTGAAGATTCGCCCCCTGACTAAAGTCTTTGCTCTTGAACAGCAACACCAAAACATCTCTGTTTCGACAGTATGCTGATGCGTTCGAACCTTTCCGTCAAATTGTGGCTTCAACACCGAAACCACATGCAGTAACTGCCCTCGAAGCCCTCGATCAAAGCCGAGGCTGCCGTCTCCAATATGCTTCGGATATGCTCGCCATGTTGACCGACGGTCTACGCAGACTTCCCAATGTCGAGACACATGTTGGAAATATGGCGGAAGCCGATTTTCAACCTTCGTCCGCCTTTTGGTCAATGCGTCTCAACTCGAGAAACCCTGAATCGAACCGGAAACTTTACTCGCGGAACATCATTATGTGCACCGGCTCGTCGCCCACGCGGATATCTTTACCTTATTCCTCGCCAACCATCCTTGACCTCGACACCGTCCTAGACCGACAGAAACTTCGGACCGTCCTGTCAACGACAGATGAAAAAGTTGTCGTTGGAGTTGTGGGCACGTCTCATAGCGCCATCGTAGCAATCATGAACCTTTACGAATTAGCAACACGGACCCATCCTTGGATCCAGATCAAATGGTTCGTCCGCGGGCGTTTGACCTACGCCGTCGAGATGGACGGCTGGATTCTGCGAGACAATACGGGCCTGAAGGGCGCCTCTGCCGAGTTTGCACGCGAGAATTTGGAAGACGAGAAGTTGGCAAACTCCCCGGTGGGCAAGGTGCTCACCAAAGTCGAATGCCCAGATATCCGCGATGTGTCGATGAAACCTCACTTTTCCTCCTGCACGCACGTCGTGCAAGCAATCGGCTTCACGCGAGACCCGATCCCGCAGCTCGCCATCGACGGTAGGGTTCTGAACGGCATCACCCATGATCCGATTAACGGCATCCTTCTGAACCACGCCGCCGTCCCACAGGCTTATGGTGCGGGCATTGCTTTCCCAGAGAGAGTCACCGATCCTGCAGGCAACACTGAAAGCGCAGTTGGACTCTGGAAATTCATCAAGTATTTGCAACGGGTCGCCCCCTCGTGGTGCTAAGATACACAGTTTAAGGCGAGCACAGAGAGTTGTGTTAAGTGTTGCTGCACCCGTCAAGCCACGGAGCAATGTTTTGGATTCTGACTGAGAAAGAACAAATAGAGAGTCCTTATGGACCCACCCCTATCGATTAGGTAGATAGATGCGGACAGGTGGTTTAGACCGTACTCGGTCCTCCGTGCATATATAGATCAGAGGTGGCTGTCTGCCTCGCCCAACCGAAGAAAATGGCAGGATAGAAGACTAGACGGGGCTTAACGGTGGTAACGAACTGGACCACGCTCCTTACTGCAAGATAGAACAAGGCGGAACTGAAGTGACAGTGACGGTGACAATGGACTATGACACCGGAGAATGGAGGTGTGAGCGCGTTTGCACTTTTCCCACCAGACGCTAGACTGCGGTTTATGGATTTGGATCTTCCACACTTCTATTCTGCTTTCTCCGTGCGTGGTTCCAGCAGCACTTCTGAAGACCACCGTCGGCTGTGTTCTTGCTCATCGCCTTCCTCTCCTCCCTTCAGGGATTCTCTCCCTGCTCTTTGCCCTTGATTGGACTGCGAGAGTTCACAAAGATCGAACTCAAATTGTCCACGAGGAGAGCAATTGGAAATTTCAACGCTCAACAGCGTCTTCCCTAAGCAAGTTTCAAAAGCATCCCTATCCGCTGCTTGTCTATGAAATCCCAGGAGAATTTCTTGAGAGCTTGGTTCCTGTATAGGAGGCTTTCTGTTCACGCCATCCTTCAAATTCACACCTTAATATCAGTGGGTTGCGAACTTTAAGGAGAGGATGCTGACCAAGTCTCCGCAATGGTTACTTACATACAACTGGACAGCGGTCTGCGCTTCTCTCGTCCTATAGAACTCAGCAATCAATCAATTTCCCAAGATTACGACCCCTTTTGTGTGTGCCCAGCATTGCCACAACAGCTCGGACGGGCTGCAACTCAGAACTGGTGACAATATCCCAAGTCAAAACCAGATCCTTACAGGTCCCTAGGATCTCGGCCGTGTCGGAACTGCTACTTGGGCAATGCAATAATAGTCAATTCAGTTATCTACTTTTGAGGATATTAGGTAGGATCTCGACGTTAACATCGGCGTCCTCCTCTTTCTTACCTTCATCTGACCTTAAATGTGGTCGACAACCTCTTCGAGCCCGAACAAGCGGCAGTCTATCGTGCTCGATTCCAGTCCAACTAACAAACTCAAGTCCGTTGCCTCAACCCCAAAATGGCCCCGTATAAATACGACAAGTTCAAGGCCACGGTCAACGAGATCCGGCTGCCAATGCTCCGGCCTGGTGCGTTCGGTGATCCAATCCGAGCATAAATAACGCACGCGGCCCTACCATTCCCCGCGGAGCGGAAATCAGAACGGATGTCTATCAAGGAGTTGCAGAAATCTTTGCCTTCTAGCTGGGTCGCTCACAAGACGGTCGAGGGACGCTACCTGTTTGAGGCCCGGGGTACAGATAAATCGAACTGGACTCATCCAGATCCCGATTTCGACCGAGCCGCCAAACTCCTTGTCGCCTTGGGTCAAGCATCTCGCCATGCAATCCTCCGTAAAGTTAAGCATCTCCAACGAGGATGTGTTTTTCGCCAATTTCCCGCAAGACAGAAGAAACCCTTATCCACTAAAGGATTGTCACAAGATCACCAGCAATGTTCCACAGGGACTTATTCCCCTTCCTCCAGAAGCAGTGGCGTCGAAGCAACGATCTTAAAAGCCTTCTTGAGCGTAAAATAGTTTGGTGCTTCAGATGTAATAGCATCAAATTCACTCAAACTGCTGAGCATGACTCCGGACCATTCGCCGATTTCATTTTGGCACTGGGGGGATCCGGCCCCCGTGACCTGGCTTTCTGGAACCTCTCCAGAATCTATCATTCGTTCAGGTGCTCCATCTCTTCCGGGTCATTTTCAGGCATGTGCAGATTAAGCGCTGGCGCCTTTGTTTTGCGGCTGGGGCTGCCTGATCTGCGCAGATTCCCGTTCCCGAGGCTTGCAGATCTCAGCCAAGCATAACAGACCAACCCTTTTGACCCATTATTTGAGGCAAGGTAACTTTTCGTCCCAAATCGCGTTTCGCCCAGATTTCTTGGGTCAGTTGCAGGGCCTGGTAGTTTGCTCGAAGCCGATTATGTTTATATAGTTGGTGGAATTGGCGGACGAAAAATTCTCGAGAATCTTTGTCCATGACCTCGCTGCTTACAACGGCAAGGACAAAGGCCTGGAATCCATAGTAAGGCGACGATTCCGGAATTCTCTTCAAGTTCTCAATGACGGTCTTGACTTGAATGGCCATCGATTCTTCATGTTCCGTGGTTTGGTCGAGGCCATAAAGCATAATGAGACCCGTCGAACGAAAACAACGAGCGACAACGATAGCTTGTTCCAGCTCTGGAGTTTCGGCCGGTGGTTGCCATTGCAAAAGTTGCGCCTCCAATTTGCGTTCGAGAGTTGGATGACTTACGTTTGTTTCCCACACGCGGCGGCACAGCCTTCCGACGCTTCCCAGCAGAAGAAGCAGCTCACTAGAAATGCCCACAACCGAATGAGGACGCTCACCGGTGTCCATTCGCTTTGCGACTTTGGCTAGGAGAGGGTTGCGAATGGGAAGGCGTTCCAGAGGTGCTAGAAATGAGCAAGTCATGTCCCAATACAAAAACATACCGAGTGCAAGATAGAACAATTCACTCTTCTTCGTGTCATCCCGGTAGTCTCGAAGCAAGCCGTTGATGATGGTATTGGCCGCGAGAAGGTGTTCCAGACCAAACTCGCTTGTGTCGTCGCTAAGCCATCCGGCCGAGTGGCCTAAGATGATGACTGTAAACAGGATCACCTCGGTTGCACAGTCTTTCTCATCGATTTCTTCCCGTAAACATTTGAGCGCTTTGCTTCGCTCTTCGAGAGAGCGGGTTGCTTGCGGCAGGCTGAAATTTCCTCGATATCCCGCAGACAAACTTTGGAGGGTATGTGTCGCGGCACGGGACCGGGTCAAGGTCTCGAGCATGGAAAAAGAAAGAGGATTAGAATCTCTGCCAAAATTGCATAAAATGCGACAGACGCGGTCGCACCAATCGTTCAGCAGGTCCCAATCTGCGTTGGGCAAATCGATTCCTCGCTCTGCCACCAGCGAATCCGGCAAGCGCGGTAAAGCGCTCACGACCATACCTGGTGGTGAAGGCCTCTGGCACGGCTCGTTGCGTCTCTGGCAATGGCGACAAGATGGCAGGGTCTTATCACATTTGACTTTGCGTCGTTTGCAGGCAAGGCATCCGTTGCCGTCGTTGATCTGACGAGGCTGAGAAAGCGTCACCCGCCATTGGCTCACGTCAGCGGCCCGCTCACAGACGTCTCCGCGTGTTTCGCAGTGTTTACATGTCGGTTTAGCGTCGTCGCATTTCACCCGGCGCCGTTTGCAGGCTAGACATCCGGAACGATCCTTGATTTGTCGAGGCTTCAGAGCACTGGTGGCAATATGGCCCACTTTAAGTACTGTGACGGATTCAAATGTGATCTTCGTAGTCTGGGTGGACAGGACTTTGTTGGCATCCATAGTCTTTGGTGCTACTTGGGTGGCAAAAAGGTATAACCGAAGCCGAGGGTGGACAGGTGGATCACCCGTTCCAGATAAAATATGGATGATTGGGTTTTCATCGGAGAAAGGCAAAATTAAGGGGAGGAAAATCTCGAAGTAGAAGGACTGCGAAGGTTTTGAATTCTGAACCGCGAAAGACTACTAGTACTTTTATATTGCACCTTAGTGGGTAGAGAGGAGGCTAATGCTGGGGCTTTCATTGGACCTTCTCGTGACCTCCCACGCTAGGCGGGTCCGCGGCCAACTTTCCACCCGTCCGGAAGGCCGGAGTCTCACATGGCGGGCCCCGCTTGCCCCAGATAAGGCTAGGCTTAGGACCCGGCCTTGCTCCTTAGGCTTAGCGCAGCGGCAGTGAGCTCAAACGGGCCTACCCGTGCCGCCGTGGCGCCCTCCCACTCGCTCCCTCCCTCCCAGCCTCGCTCGCTCCTTTTTTCATTTCTCCACTTAAGTGCAGAACGGAGCGTCAGGACAAGAACCTATTACAAGTATACCAAGCAGGTGCAGCTGCCGCCAACGGCCGTTGTTTGTTTGTGGTAAGTAAATACCTTTGGTCCTCTTGGCTACTTTGCGTCCTCTGTCCAGATCCCCAAACGGTGGCCTAGAACCGCTGGTGCTCCGGTTGGCTGTGCTCCGTACTCCGGATACTCAACTGCACAGTTCAGCAGTGCCCGTATGTAACGGAGGGGTTCATAACATGGATACTAATGAATACTATATACCAAAGCTCCGTTTAACGACTCATATACGACAGAAGATATGCCACTCCGCTTAAACTAATCCAAAATGGAATACACTGAGCCCCGGCTCGGAGATCGATCACCCCTATCCACTATCTGCGGCTTGGTACATCCAGTAGCTGATCACTGGTCATTCAGAGAGTGTGCAATCATAGGTGGTAGCTGATAATACTTCTTCCCGTACAAAAACCAATACACCCCGGCGTACAAGAACATCACAACCAAGACGGGCGCCAAATAGTTCATCCCCACCGCGGTCACTGGCAGGTAATAAGGGAAGCAGTAAAACACCATTGAAACAGTCGACCATACTACCACGACAATGTTGGAAAAGAGACCGAGGCGTGGGAACCAGAAAGACCCATGGGCGAATTTCGATCGGCCATGGTACAGGAGCAAGATGATTGACGTGGAGTAGGTAATGTTTTGCAAAACGATTCCACCACTGACGAAGGAATTGAATGCCAGAGGAGATCCCATGTAAAGGCAGCCAAGGATCGACGTCCAGATGCAAGACCATAGATGCGCCCATAGCGGAGTTCGGAATGGAGCTTGGGCGACACTTCCGAGATGGCGTGAGAAAGGGAAACCATGATCACGACTGAAGGCCCAGGCGAGGCGAGATTGCCAGGTATGGATGCCAGCAACACCCACGATATTGCAGACGACCAGTAAACTCTCGATACCAAGGGCGCCGTTGGTGTTGCCGCGCAGAGCCTGATAGAAGACTTGAAGACTTGGGGGAACAAATGTGGCTACTAGACCATCTACGTCGCTGACGGCGTACCAGATAGCGATTGCAAACGGGAAGCCAGTCAACAAGCCAAGGCCAACAGTCCACAAGAGCACTTTTGGGATGTTCTTTGCCGGGTTGGGGATCTCGTCGGCCATGTGCGTGCACGAGTCGAGACAGGAAAAGCACCAGTGGATGGCGCTGATGCCGATCATCCAAGCAATTCCGTCATTCCAGCCGGACGTATTCCTGATTTCCGTAAACACAAACTCCGCGGACTGCTTCTCTGATCGGGCGAGGATGGAGATGAACATGATGATGAAAGTTGTCACGGGAAGGATGAGGCAGGCTTTCCCAAGGTATGGAAGCAGGCGTTCAAACAAGTTGAGACAGAATATTCCCCATGTCGTGATTTGGAAGCCGACGAAGCCCATCCACGTCTTGTACTCAAAGTCGGGATTCCTGAGACTGGCCATGCCTAAAATCATCAATGGGATTGTGAGACTGCCGGAGGCTCCCGTGAAAACAGCACCGCCCCACGAGAGTATGCCCGTCAAATACGACAGCGGACGCCGAATTCTGGGTGGCGCAAGCTGGGCGACCCAGAAATACTGACCACCAGAGTGTGGCATGGCAGAGGCGAGTTCTCCGAGACTCATGGCAACACAAAATCCCACGAAGCCCATCAAGAGTGTTCCCCATACGTAAAGAGGGGCGCCGCCCATATAGGCGCCGCTGGCCAGGCCGATGATGAGCGAAATAGCAGTGTTGGTGACGCTATAAGCAATGCCCAGAAGTGACAACAACGAGAATGGCTGCTCTATGATTGCTTTCGACTGGCTCTCTTCACCACCACTGTAGGCGGCGACTGAGGAGGTTGCCTTTTTCTCGCCCGCTCCAGTCGTGAATGTCTGTGGGTTTGAAGCTTGGTCCGACATGGTGGTGGTAGTGACGGTGTGAGTGTGAGTAGGCCAGCCTGTCGCGGTTCTCTTGCCTCGCACTTGGGACAAGCAAACAAAGCAGAAACCAGAGGTGATAATAGAGTTTGCAAATGCTTTTGGGCCTAAGACGAACGCCAGGAAGATAAATCAAAGTTTGTATTCTGAGGGGGAGAACGGATGGGCATGGCTAAATGGTTGGCATGGTGAGCAGGGCCTGGGGGACTGATAAAGTAGGTATCGCCGCTAGACTGCTTTGGCCGTTACAGTAGCTTCCCCGCAGGGCCGAAGCGTCCATTCTGCTTATCGCCCTTCCGGGCATCCCCGGACACCCTGCGCAAGGTAAAAGGACTAGTGGCGATTAATCATGGCGCCCCCGGTGGGGCGAACCGGTCGCTTACTGGGTGCTGCGATCTGAAGACCAAGCCATCCTCGCCCAATTCAGTAGGAGTGCGAGGGCCCCGCTTTTGAGACTTGCGAATCCCAAACAGCTGACTAGACATTGATGAACCTCGGAAGGTATTTGCCTTATTGTTCAGGTGGTGCCGACCGCAGTCTCAATTCAACATCCCAAGCCACCGACACAATGTCGAGTTCAACTGTGACCACTATGGACTCAATAGTCCCAACTGGAGAGTCGTCCGTCAAAATCAAGCCCGAGGACAAAACCAAGCCAACATTGTCTGAATATAATGCTTCTTCAACAACGCCCTCGGAACTCGTTGCGGCGATTTGTCGTGATGGGGGTGTCATCGTTCGGAACTTTGCTTCTAAGTCCACCCTGACCGCCCTCGAACAGGAGATTCGACCATACCTTGATGCAGATGAGGGCTATGAGGGCGAATTCTTTTCCAAGAACACCCGGAAAGCCCAAGGTCTCGCGGCCAGATCACCAACCTTCTGCAAGGACATTCTCGCCCACGATCTGTGGCGCGGTGTCTATGAAACTCTTCTCACCACAACTACTAAATCATGGACTGGTGATAGGCTCCACGAATGCGTTTCTCGCCCTCAGCTTAGTTCTTGCGCTGTGATTGCGATCCGCCCAGGTGGTAAGGCACAGCCGCTTCATCGGGATGATATGGTTCATCATGTGAGCAATCCAGCTATCACGGCCAACAATTATCAAATTGGAAGAGACACAAGCGTCGGGCTATTTCTTGCAGGGACCAAGACGACAAAGATGAACGGAGCCACACGATTCCAACCTGGAAGCCATCTCCAGGCGACCATAGATCCGCCCAACGAGCAAGACTCTGTCTACGCAGAGTTGGAGGCTGGCGATGCCTTCATGATGTTGGCTTCCTGCTACCATGGCGGATCTGCGAACAAGACGACGGACGAGGAAAGATTGGTGTATATTCACTTTATGATCAAAGGATATCTGCGCCAGGTTAGTGTGCGCCCGTTCGAGCCTCTGATCTCCTCCTAACCTTTCTCTCCGAAATTGACACTTTTGGTAAACATCCTAACCGTTCTCTAGGAGGAGAATCAATATTTGGCGGTTCCTCGAGAACAATTACTCCAATACCCCGAATTTGTCCAAAGAAAGATTGGCTACGAAATCAGCGAGCCGTACCTTGGCTGGGTGAATTTGGCCGACCCGCTGAAGTTTGTAAAAGGAGAGGACACGAAGATGAGTGATTTATACTGATGCCCGGGACGAAGCACAGCCAACTTCCACGTCATGCCTTTTTCTCTGGACAACATTTTACAACAGGATGATCCTTGAACAGCTGGACGCAGGCATTCTAGAGCGCATCCTGATGTCCCAGATTGTTAGATTCTTTGCTGTCCTTATATATCGTCGTTAGGAACATACTCCGCTCCATTCCGCTGCACGATACTCGCATGGTCCACCTCATCTACTCCTCCCTTGGGGCTAGCGCCGAGCCAAACTCGCGTATCGTGACGGAGAAGACTTTCTCTAAAATAAAGAGAGACAGTTCGACGCGCTCGCCCATGCCGCGCATCTCGGTCCGGAAGGTAGAAGACCACTGGGTATGAACGGCGCAAATGTGATCTTCGTAGTGGCGGTCGGGAAGATCCATCCGCCTCCGCGGTCTTTGGCTCTCCGCTCAGGGTGGGGAACGGACCCAATTCCCGCGGAGCACACCAGGGTTGACCAAGGTAGATTAAGTACAGAGGGGCGTGTATCCTGCTGCCAAAATCCTTCGGGGTGCTTGGACAATCAAATTCCGATGATTCTTCCCGATGAGGCACCCCAAATTGAGGGGGAATACGTAGAATCCCGAAGTAGAAGGAGTGCGAGACCTGCGAACCCTGGAGAGACAGGGGTGTTTTAGCTTCCCGGACAGCCTATTGCCGATCCGGCAATCGTGACGGGACCAACCCCACTCGAAGCAAGCAAGGGGTTTGAGTCAAAGGGGAAATGGAAATGCGCAGAATGCGACCCTTATCCTAGCTCCGCATTGCCATGCAATTAGCTCAGCACAGGACTCTGTGATACTGTAGCTCGTACAATAGCAACCCATGTAATCCAATAGTGACGAGCACCCTGGCGCTTTGGCGGTGCGCAGCGTGGCATCAACCGCCATCCTCCATAGCCTTCCATATCTTCCATAAAACCTGGGGTGTTGGACCTGACTGACTTCGTTTCCTACATGGCATTCTGCCTCATTTGGCGAGGGTCCCAATTGCAAAAATTGTCTTCCACGACATCTCGTTGATATCTCTGGTTATGGGCCATCTGATTGTTCACATGTTCCACATCACCCAAGGAATCATGTCCTTTTTGGACGAAACCCATGCCATCTCCGTTGACCGCGATTTTGAGGATGAAGGCTATGGGCGCTCATCAAGCTCATCATATTTATCGTCATTGCCCATGTCCGTCCGTCAAGGAGTCTACGAAAATGGCCGAATTTATGCGTCTTACGGGAAGAACATGCAAGGCATGCCGATCGACGAACAAGAACAAGATCGCAACGATTTGCAGCATAAAAAGTTCAATCTCCTTTTGGGCGACAAACTACACTTGGCTCCTATCGCCGAATCACCTCAGAAGCTCTTGGATCTCGGCACGGGCTCGGGTATCTGGGCCATGGACATGGCCGACAGATACCCTTCGGCACATGTCATTGGCATAGATCTTGCTCCTGTACAACAAACCTGGGTACCCCCGAATTGCCAGTTCGAGATCGACGATATTGAGGATGACTGGCTGTTTGGGATGAGCTCATTTGACTTCATTTTTGGTCGAGAGCTCTTACTCTCCATCAGGGACTGGCCGCGCCTGATCAAACAGGCCTACGACCACCTTAAACCCGGCGGCTATCTGGAGCTTTCAATGACCCATTCACGGACATGTTGCGCGGACGGGAGTTTAGACCTGAAGACATCATATCTTGCCGAATCGGCCAACTTGATGTTCGATATAGGCGAGAAGATGTGCACGCCACTGGACGCGCAAGAACATTGGAGAGATCAATTCTTGGAGGCCGGATTTGAGGAAATTCAGGAACATATTTTTAAAATACCCATCGGGCCATGGTACGAATACACCATTTGTGTCAGTCCACCTTGACTGATTTGCTTTTAGGGAGCAAGACGTGCGACTCAAACACATTGGAATGTTTGAGCTTGCGAATATGGACAAGGGCTTTGACTCCTTTCTCCTCCGAGGCTTCACGAAGATCCTAGGTCGTCCTGCAACTGAGCTAAGTGCCATTGTTGCAAAGGCCAGGCAAGAAATGTCTAATCCAGCACATCACGCCAATGTGCACTTGTATGCATCTTGAGCCCGACCGTGAAATTGTCTGTTTCTGATCTTTGATAGCCATGTCGTATACGGAAGAAAACCTTTTCCTACGCCCCTGGTCCAATAGCTTCTCGAATTCCATTGGCCGGGGATAGAAGTTGAGAAGTCCGCACCAGAAGATGACTCTCGACGACAAAGCATCATGACGAAGAACCCAAATTCCGGCTTTTGGCATCCATGTACACTGCAAGGCTCGTCGTGGAAGTCGCTGAATCCCCCGTGCCGTCTTCGCCGTCGGTACGGCCTTTGATCTTAGGGTATCTTGAAGATCAAGAATGGTCTCATCGAAAGAATGAATGGTCCATTAACACACCCCCTTGAGGTGGCCGATGACCAATCGTCTATCCCATGGCTGGAGCACTGAGCCCTGCCTTCTAATCCGGACCACCAAGCCAATTACGTCCAAGTCAAGGCTCAGATGCCTCATGATCCTCCCCATGCTCTTCCAAATGTACCAGGTCTCCGCCGGTCGGGCATAGGTGGTCTGCACCATTCTTACGAACCAAGCTGGCTCGCCTACACGCCGAAGCGCCGCGTCTGCACCGGCCGTCGCGCGTCTCCAAACAACACTTCTAATAATCATTTTTGGCGCTCACAAAGTCTTGATCATATCCCAGAGAAGTGGTTTACTCTCAGAGGGAAAACGTGGCAGACGATCGACGCGGAAGCGTTATGATCGAGACGGGGTCTGTGCGGGGACGAGCAGAACCATTCGTGGCATTGCCGAGTACGTCGTCGTGGTCGTCGATGTCGTGGCTGCCAAGATACTAACCGCAGACTGTAATATTACGCCCGCAAGCCTCGTCGCTTGAAGGAGTCTTAAGCGACTCAGTCGATATCAACAGACTAATCAATTCATCAATTCCAACTGTGGCCCATCCGTACCACGCATGCCCATCTGTTGTTTTGGCCAGCCTGACAAAGACCTGTGTTCCGGCAGCCTTCCGTGTTAAATACCTTGATTCTCTGTTGTTGTTTCGCGAGATCTATCCGCGGCGTCTATTCAGCTTTAGTCTCATTGCCGCAGGCTCGTCCAATTCCGTCATCTATCTATTCTAGGCACTATGCAATCTTGTCCCATGTAGACTCGGTCACCCGCATCCCACTTTTCCGGCACATTTTTCTTTGGAACTGTGACATTGCCGTTTGGCTCAGGTGTCTTCAGACCAGTCTCGGGCCGGGCCCAGCCTCTCCCTCAACTTTTAGGACGACCGCTTCCTGTGTCTCTTCAACGAATCGATGATCGAGCACAATATCCTCTTCACAGCCAAATGGCCGGATGCTCATGAAGCGAACCCACTCGAGAAACCGCTCTTTACCGAGGCAAATTTCTCCAACTTTCTCCTAGCTGCAGGAGCTGCGACAAAAAACCTTGGTAGCGACGGTGAAGGGATTGAGATTCCCGGCAAGGGCTTGTCAGGGTCTCATCTGTTCATGCTATCGAGTAGCTGCAAGCAGTCGGACAGACCATCAGGAGGGATTTGCATCAACTACGCCAGGCCGCTTGATTCCACAAGTTGCCCTCGAATGGGGCTGCCATCATTTGCCAACGCTAGCTGCACGAACGTATGACGTTAAACAGATGGAACGACCCAATATATGTCATTGGACGCAACGCGCCAGATGTAGCACGTGTGGGTCCCACGAGCAAGCCAACACTCAAGATTAGGATTTTTATGCGGGTCCGGACAGCTTCTTCCAAGCGACTATTAGATTCCGGTCACTGGTGGTCTTTTAGCATCTTCTTAGTCGCGCCAGAGGCACAAATCAGATTCCACGCCGAAGGATATAGAGCGCCGTCTCCGCTTGAAGCAAATCGAGAATTCGGCCCAACCTGTTCTTGCTGTATCAGTGCTGCGGAAGACATGTCCCAAGACCGGCATGTCATTGTCCTCGGTAGGTAGCCATTCGTTCCTCAATCGATGGGCAGATACCAAACGATCACCTATGATTCACTTTCAAACACTAGACTACTCACCCATAGTATTTTCCTCTCTGATCAGCTACCATGACTGCAAGCTGTGAACCCTATCCTGGCGTCGTCTTCCCACGCCCTCGGACGTCCTGGGGATATTCCGGCAAGACGAGGGAACACATTTTCATGTCAGGGAGGGGGAAGAGGACTTGTATGACATGGCTAGCCGTGGTCACGCAGGGGTATGCTATTGAGCAACTAGGTAACTATCTAGAATGACAGTGATGAAAGCTGACAGAACTCGCGTCGCTTGGTAGACACTCAGGTGCCAAGGCGCTAAAAGGCCTCACGAATGGACTCGGCAGCAGTTTGCTCGGTGGGTCCCTGGGCGTGCCGTTCACTCATGGCCATACCATTGAACGCCAAAAACATGGATTCTACCGCTTCTAACTGGAACACGCAGTCACTTCTTAAACCCCTGAACTATTCTTGGACGGCTCTCTCTCATCACTTCGACAGGATCAGCCCGTCAGACGACCACGACATCGCACATCATAATTTCGACAACGAACTTGGTAGCTTCTTGCGGAGACTAGCGCAGCGCCTCGAATTTCACTCTAGGAGGTGTGTTCATCGGACGTTGTGGCTCACAATGGCGGTAATGACCAGATTCGGCGGCTATGGAAGTCAAAATGTCGAAAGAGCAAACCGTTGACCCATAGCTGGACGCTTCGAGACCCGATGTCTCCGGGAATTCGTGAAGTCTTTTTTTTCCTCAAGAAAGAAAAGCACCTGAGCGATCAAAACGATGCTTGAGTAGCCAATTCGTGGACGACGAAGAATTCTTATTGCGTGTGGCGATTCGTCCTCTTGCATGTGAGGGCTTCGGTCGAGCCCGAGTGCGTTTACTTGAGTAGGCAGCTCATCAGTGCACTCCCATGGCACCTAGGTAGTCGTGTCTCAGATCGAATGGCGGATACCCATCGCTGGAAACGGAGATGGATTTTGGAGAGGTCAGGATTGATCATTGTAGACGGGGCGATATGTGGCGAGGTTTCCAGGCCCAGCGTTTCAGGTCAACATGGGATCGGGTCAAGATGCATATTTCGAGCTTCTCCCAATCAATCAATGCGTCGGCCAACAATGTGCGTGGCCAGTGGTTGGATTGATCAACTACTACCTATCTGTCAACCTACTGACAAGCTGGTCGAACTATCTAGACAGGCTGACATGATCACGCCTGAATCCCAAGAGCCTGTCGGCGCGAGAGAGATTTCGGATCAAAATATGGCCTCTCACCGAGCGACACGACGCGATTCCCCTGCCTCTTGCCCTCGTAGTCGTTCGTCGCGGTGTGGAAGACGGAGCGATTATCCCAAATGGCAAGGTCGTTCTCGTTCCATCGAAACCGGACCTGCAGGTCGTGGTTGTCGGTGATGAGTTGGAGGAAGTACGCCTTGAGGATCTCGCTCTCGCGCGGAGTCACGTTGTCGATCCAGCCGTGCTCGATCTGGTGGCCGGCGCCGAAGAGGCTTTTCCAGCCGGTCACGGGGTTGGTGCGGACCACCGGGCTGTTTTAAAATAAAGGAAGCCAGTCAGCGAAGCACATATGTTCACAAAGGCACAAAGAAAGGATTATCAGGCCTGGATCTGGTTCTAATTCGATTCCGGTTTTGGTTCTTTTTTGGGTGAAGGAAAAAAGTAGAACAGAGCAGGAAGTCCGGGTAGGATACTTGGGTTAGGTCCAGTCACTTACTGGGAGGCAGTGAAATCAATGCCCGTGTTCTCAGGCGCCCCACGGTCCTGTTCAATCAGATCCTCGCCAAATTCTTTGGCGACTTTCACGAAATTTGGTTGGTGGTGTGTGGCCGTCAAACTCTCAGCAAGTTTCTGAAATTCGGGTGACAGTCGGTCGTAAAGCTCGTAGCCGGATGCCCATAGGGTATCGCCCCCGGCGTCCTCGGGCTTCTTGATGATCTTGAGAATGGCATAGTCGGACGGGATGCGTTCGAACGTGATGCTAAAAATCGAGTCAGTTGGGGGGGAGGTCAATCAGAGCACTTGATAAGGCAAGCGGCGATTTCGGACAACAATGAGACAACTAGGTACAGTAATTAACGCAACTTACTCGGCATGCCAACCCTGACTGGCGAGAACCTTGGAGTGGGCGGTGAAGCGATCCTTGTAGAACTTGCGGTTTTGCTGTCGGGATGTCGTCAGCATAGGAAACGTCCATTCATCGGTGCAGCTTTTTTGAGTGCAGGAAAACATACTTCTGAGGAAATGACCGAGACCTCATCGTCGAGTTTCCCGTTCTCATCGACGGCAATGCCCCTCTTGCTGTTGCTCAACGCATGACGGTGAAGCTGGATTCGAAAAAATCGAACGGTCAGCACCAACGGATAACAATCGTTTCCACAGGGTGCGAAGGAGAGCTGATTGATAAGTCAATCAATAAATTACCTTGGATGTCTCGGGTTTTCCGGTGAGTTCGCCAAGTTTGGTCCCCAAGATCTTTTGGTCTTCAATGTTGAGGTTCTGATTGCGGAAGAAGACGACGCCGCGTTGAGACACTGGAACGAAACCGGCCGGCGGTAATTAGCTAGACGACAACACCTCGGCACGCAAACGTAACCATCAAGAGGGAGTACACGCATCACGAACCCGTAATGGCCAGATCGCGAATCTTTGCGTCGTCGTGGAGGATCTCGCTCAGTTGCAAGTCCGGGAATTCCCTCCCGATGACCTTTGTGACGTCGAAGGATTGATACTGGTCGAGGGAGCCGGAGTACTTCAGAGGTTCTCTCAGGCGGCTTTGGGCGTTGACTTTGGTTATGGGGATGGGCCCATTGCTCGTGTGCGAGAAGAGATCAACATCCGCTGCGGGAGGAGCCATGATGATCGCAAGCCAAGTGAAACTCAGAGCTCGGTCGATATGGCCGCGATGATTATTTGGTGTGGGAGTTGCGGGCGCTCTTCTGAATCAAGAAGTGAGATGGAAAACAAGAAGGGAGACAAACGTGCTGGGGCAACGACTCGCCTGATATAGGCGGTTCATCTGGAACGGGAAGACGAGGGGCGAGGTCTCTCCTTGCCAGGTCGTTCGCGTCGATGCCGAGATGCCGTTTGCTTCCTCACTCTCTTCGTTTTCTCTAGTTCGTGCTCAGACTTCTGAGGTTTGATGATGTATTTTCATTATGGAATGGCACCTTATCACTTGGTCCCGAGTGACGGAAACATATCAAACCGCACGCTGGGGACAAACAGACGAATGTACATTCATCGGCTTGTACCGAGTCCCACGTTAAAATTTCACTTCTTCAGCCCATTCTCCATTCCTCATACTGATACCACCCAATCGTAGCACAACAAGAAGCTAGACTTCGAATATCCGGCGAACTGATACCCCATTATCGCGCGGGTGCGGGGGGAAAGAGGTTCACATCATTTCTGGAATACATGGCGCGATAGCCCGAGAGATCTTATACAGATCCAAGTAGGACAAAGCACTGGTTGAGGATCGCGTCAGCAGAAGTGTATATTGCACCACTAGTCATGGTCAAACGAAGACGACATATCAGATCGAGATATCGCAATGTGGTGTTGTCGGGCGGGTATTCGCCGTGCTTCAAAGGAGGGGACATATGCGGAATATTTCACAGGATCAGCCCGAGGATAGACATGTGCGTGGGAAACGAGCGAGCTTCAGGGATGGTGTTTGTGGGTTTTGTACACATGTAGTTCGGCACCAACGAATCATTTGCCGCTAGGACGGGAATGTTAGCGGCATTTCATCCAACCCTAGGAGAGGGGGCTCTCCCCGCCGGTCGTGCCACGTTTCCGTCGCCTCGTATTATGTGATCTCGGTTCGCGTGAGAACAGAGAAATACAGAAAGAAAAGATTGATCATGGTCTCCAAGGGAAATGGTGGTGGTCGAATGGTCAGTAAGTGGAGCGAATCCGGGACAAAACTTCTACAAGCAAGCAAATTCATTCGTTCGTGCCGTCTCTTATCACTCGTATAGCAAAATGTTCAAAATCAAGAGGACAATTCTACAGAGCGTGGCCTACATTCCAGGATCCCCAACGACTGGTGCACTGTACCTCAGCCCCCCTTGACATAGCAGCTCTTGCATCTCGGTCTTCATCCTCGTCCCTAGATGTCTACCAACCCCCCCGTTCTACATTTTCAAGTCGCCTTCAGCTGGCGAAACGGAAGTCCAGGCGCTTATTCCCTTTATCCGTCGTAGTGGCGAGATATTCAATACGCTGATCCTCCGTCATGCTGTTCCAGACTTTGTCCCGATTCCTGTTGCGCAAAACGTAGTAGACTTTGGCGAATGCGTAGATCCCAACGTTTAACACGCAAAGGGACACAAGAACACGATTTCCACGCCGGTAGCGGGGTCGATCATCTTAGTAAAACGGGTGAGTGAGGAATTCCCACTGCGGTCCCCCTGGGTATCAGCTGAAACTTACCTTGACGGTAGATATTGCTTGCGATAATACCGGAGCTCTGGCAAGCCATATTGTATATCGCAGCACTGACGGTGCGGCTTCGAACCGAGTTTGAATTGCGGGAATTCCACCCGACCTGAATAGCGTGGGTGCTCGGGTACGAGAGAAGGACAGTCATGATGCCAAATGCGGTCCATTTGTTGATCGAGTTGATGTCGATGGCATAGATGTAAGAGAGAAAAGGCAAGGCCCACAACTGCGCGAGCAGACCGAAGATCCAAAGTTGACCTACAACCTCGGCGAGGTATGTGAAGAGGAGCATCATAATGATGTGGCCTACGGTGGATGGGACCACGAGCAAGTTCGTCTTGATCGTGCCGAATCCCAGTTGTTTCAAAGACAGGGTCAAATATTGAGTAGGAGTCGCTAAAATCTCAGTCCAGGGCCGGTGTTGTCGATAAAGGGGGGCGACTCACTCATTGGGGTTTGGAAGGTCAACCCAATCAGATACAGCGGCCACAAATCGTAATCCGTCAAGCTGTGCCAAAGCAACTTCGGAGTGATGGGCTGTCGGTTGTGCATAGTGCTCTTGCTGGGGTCTTCCCGGATAATTCTGTTGACCATGATGGTTTCCTCACTGTAATCCCCTCAGCTTTGAAGGGTATCAAAAAGGATTGGCGGATTTCAACACCTACCGCTCCGTGAACCATCCTTTCTTCCCTCTCGCCCAGTTGGCAGTTTGACAAGGTCCGGGAGGCATCAACATGAATGCAATAAGTCCGAGGACGAAAGTCAAAAGGCCCTGCGAGGCAGTCAGCGACGAACTCAAGGTGACAGGTAGAGTCAAGGTCCCACTTCGATGAGGAAAAGCCACCTCCAACCGGCGTAGCCAAGGTGTCCTCGGAGGTCAAGTAAGCCCGCCCCGAGGAAACTGGCAATGATATCGGCTATTGACATGGCTGTCCACCAGAATCCTAGCCGAAGAGAGAGCTCACCGTGTTTGTAGAAATATGAGAGGTAGAGGATCATCTGGGGCGAAACGTCAGTCTCCCTCCACCAAAGGAATAGGGGAACAATACATCGGGTATAAATCCACCCTGCAAAAGCGCAAGTAGAGCCCTGCAAGCAAGAAAACTTGCTCGACCGGACAGCCAAAACTGCGAGCCGGCGACGATGGACCAAAGAATCATTTGAGTGGGTATCCAGCGGTCAGGGCCCATCCATTTGGAAATAAGTTGAGATGGCAGTTCGGCACAAAGGAAGCTGAGCTTGAAGACGGTGTTCCCCCAATTGTAATCTGTACACATTTAGCACATAGTTCTCCGAAGCTGTGGACGCAACGTACCGTTTGTGTCCATCCCTAGGTCGCCGAGGAAGTTGTCTGTGACCGCCTGGGTCAAGTTCGATCGGTCCAACTCCAAGGACATGAACATGATACAGGCAAAGACCATGATCCGGATGTCGATTTTTCGCAGGACGGCATACTCCTCCCGCCATGTCCATCTTGCCGAAGGATCAAATCGGCGGAGATTCTCCCAGTCAGCACGAGGCTGATAGTGTTTGGCGGTTTCCGGGTCGTCAAATACAGAGGGCAGCGTCGCGATGGCGTCGGGGTCATAACCTCGACCTCTCTGCCACCAGAACTTTTTTTCATTGGCAGGAACGCCGAGATTGAGTCCAGTAGCTGATACATGAACATTCTCCTTCGAATCCGAGGGGCTGCTGGTTAATGTCCCCGTAGTGACAACGGCTCCCTCTTTCTCTTTCAGTGGAGGTTGAGTAAAAACGGTCGCCATCCTGGGAGCTTCAACGAGGAGAGTGTTTCCTTGACACGGTCGGAAACTGGCCAGACGACGGGGTATTTGAACACATTGGAGGGGTCAGAGGCCTCCTGCACTCGGGCGGCAGGGGGGTGGTTACTTTGCAGACGTCTGCATGGTATAGCCGATCTTGGCTGTATTGCGACATTCCAGCCGTACATCTTGCAACGCTGGTCCATGGATGACGGTGGCACGACATCTCTGGGAATCATTTCGTGATGCTGAGTTGATAAGGAATCGACTCTCAGAAGAATTGGGCGTTTACCAAGCTGGGACTTCGCGTTCGCTTGGACGCACCACGTGCAAAACTGGGAAGCGATCTGGAACCTCGATAGCTTTCGTTAGACAAAAAGGGCTACGGCGCGGGATCTGACAGCATGGGTTGGATTGGCGCTCAACCAACGCATACTGGTTTGGTGGGAAGGTATCGTTGACGCAAAAGATACCAAGGAAAAGGATTGCCAAATTGACCTAGAGAGCTTGGAGATCCTCAGGGTCGGCAACACAAGCGAATGCCTGGATGGACGAAGGGCGAATGGCGCCATCAGGGATGTTCATTCACCCATAGTTCCCATCCGGAAGGATATGGCAAAAGCTCTCAGCGCGTCTTGTGTGCAAATTTCCGGCGTGGCCCAAAAACTGCAGAGGAAGAGTGCCAGGAATTGGAGATCATATGATATATTGCTTCCTCAATCAGGGCTATCGTCGATGTTGTATATTAGTCTGGGGACGCTGATTGCGATCTTGTTGGGTCTCTCGCCTCTCGAACGAAGGAGAGCAACGAAACCTCTTTACCGATCGTGTCTGGCTGCGTCCTCCAAGCGAGTGTCTCCCGGCCGTATGATGATTGGGCAATTGCCTGCCCGTGTCCAGCTGAACAAACTTCGTTCATCCCATTCGTCTTGCTAGAACAAGGTTGAACGGTCCTTGTTTGAAGACCGCGAGCCGGGAACAACTTGTCAAATCCCACGCAGCCTCTACCTTCTGGCGTAGATCCACACAAAATCCACCCATAATTTCGCGAGTCGAACTTCCCAATCTCGCCGAGACATCGGCTGGTGGGTGGATGAGCTAGAACCCGAGTTGCAGAACGAGGTCGCTGCGAGCTCATGGGTACAACAGCGGAGTCTCCAAAATCAGGCGGTTCTGTCGGTTCGAATGCACGTCTCTCTTTGACAAGTTGGGCAAATAACACCCAATCTTTCAAAGCAGGAAACGTACCATGCCGGCGGTAGTGGCGCGGCGTCACAGGTTTTTTTTTCTTCCTCTTCATCAACACCTACATGGCCTTGGCTTCCGTCATGACCTTGCCGTCCTTGTCGATGATTTGAGCTCTCGATAGTCATTGGCGCTGTTGTCTTTCCAGAGCCAGCACCTCACGAGCGCCTCATTTGACGTCGGTACCAGGGCATATTACATGGCCTTCAACCTAACGGTGAAGAACGAGTCTCACGGTCCAGGGGTTTCCGACCATCTCATCAAGGATGACGCAGATCATGGCGCCGCTGATTACCAAGTTTTGGCCTTCGAGTCCTGCTCAGCCGAGTTGGGAAAGTAACACGAAGTTCATCTGTTCCGTTTGTGGTGCCATGGCGATAGATCGAATCGTATTGCCCATTGGACTCGGTACGCTGACCATCATACGAACAAGAGCCAAGTCGCTGGATCGCTGTTAGCCATGTTGTGTTTGTACCACCGTGCATGACCTTTTTGGTGCCTTTTCGAAATCCATAAATACAGTGACTACATCCCCTTTGACCTCAGTTTTAGAGATTATAGCTCAATTTACTCTGTATCAACCGCCATTTGATAAAGTCCCTGGAACTTCAGTGGGACAGATCTCTTGAGCTCTGTCTCTTGGTATCCGGCTCTAGACCAGATTTAGTCTAGAGCACCATGCTACGTTGTCCGCGGTGGGACTACAAGTAGATGGCCCCCCAGGGCGACACTTCCAGGGCGCTTCTACTGGGTATGTTATGCATAGTCCCCGATCAGCAGCACCAGCAGCACCAGCAAGCCATAGCTGTTGACCACCTCTTGTCTTGAACGAGAGCGACTGCGGTGGCTTGCCATTGGCCACTGGGCTTCTGGTGAGGTTGATTCATCGACTTCTAGCCGCACGATGTCAACACCCAGCACAGACACCGAGGACGAAGGAGAGCTAAAGATCTCGCTTTCTGAAAAAAGAGTTGAACGGTGGACACCCGCCATAGCGAAATGACCTGAAATCTGTGTTGACCATCATCTGAAGCAAATTGCTTTGCAGTCGACTTCATAGCCCACCGCCGACGGAGGGGGCATCAATGTCCGCATCGCTGGAACAGCAGCTCAAGAAGATAGAGAATCGGGCGGATGCCACAATCTCCGAGGATGGAATTTGTTGGAGCACGAAAGAAATGCTACAGGAGGCTGCTTCTGCATCTTAAATCTGCCTTCTTTTGTCTCTCTTGGGCTTTCCGCTATTCCACCCAAGCTAGTCCATTCTTACAACCATGGCTTTAATGTCCCTCGCATGCGCAGACAACGTGCCGCATTGTTCAATTTCAAGAGTCCTACAATTACTAATTCTGAGGCGCTGGCGCGATAGCCGTGGGGGCGAATGTGCAGATAAAATAGAAGCAGTAGGATCGCCCTGGCCAGCGCAGCTCAAAGGGTGAGTGTTAAAACGCACCCCGATGAGTCTATTTGTCCACATAATAGGAGCATGGCCAAAAGATGGCCTGTTTTACCTACAGAGAAACGTCCAAGGGATTAAACTCCCTAAGTAGTCCCATGGTCAATCTCTGTAATTTTGGTGGGCCACGTCGATGCTCTTCGGATCTCGTAGAGTCGGGAAGTTTTCGTGAATGCCTTGAAGATCGCTCTGTAGTCTCAGCAGTCTATCTTGGTCGCTTACTCTAGTGTAATGGATATGCTTTTCATCTGCCGATATTCAGGCGAACGATATCTGATGTAACTGAGATCTCCCCTGGCCGTGCCCATTTGGGGATCTCCGCTCTCTACGCTATTGGTGCTTCAAGGAGCGATTAAATGCCATGCCGCTCTCGCTTGTTGCTAAGGAATTCCAAGGGGCAGAATTGAAATCCATGCCACAGTCGAGAGGCCCCGAAGCGTCTTCAAGGCTGGTGGCCATTAGGCATTCGGAATATAAAGAGGGCCGCCTTTGAGTGGTGTGGTGTGTTTGCGATGCTCTCTGAGCGCAAGGGAAGAACATCGGTTCAGGGGTTGCAGCATGAATATCCAAGCACTCGGACCAGAAGTCGGTGGACGCGGAGACATGGCCCAAGGGAGTCTCATTGATCATTCCAAGGTCAAGTTGCGACGCATTGATAATTTCGTGCAATCGGCTCCTTGCGTCCTGAGCAATAGCCCATGTGTGAGACAAATCATTCAATGCTGTATCCAATGTCGACAAAGGGTCGGCATTCATTTTCATCGATAAGGCGTTGTCTGTCTCAGAACAGGAAATAATTATAATGGCAGCGTCTATCGCCATAATGGCGCCGTGAACAAATGCGAATGACGCAGTTCGGAGCGTATGCCATGTTCTGAAACGACGGATGATCTGGACGATTGTGTCGACTGAATCCTTGCAAATACCTAACGCGTCGGATACAATCTTAGGGATCTGTGCGGATGGACTCTTCATGCCCTTTTGGCTTATGAGTGGTCTGTTCAGACTGATACGGGCGGTGTGAAACAGTATGCTGGGAATCGTTAGCCAAGTAGAAAAAAGGAGAAAGGGTGGACCTTATTACTGGAGAAGGGCAAGGCTAGGATCTGCATCCTCTTCTTTGGAACTCCATCGGTTCCACCTCATCTCTCCAGGCAATGAGTCATGCCAGTTCCAGAGTCGAGCATTGAACTTGTGGTATAATGCATCAACTCCGCATCCAGCTGCATGCCGTGAAATGTGGTCAGAATTGAAGACTTCAGCTTGAATATCTTCAATTATCCTTGCAAGCCCTGCCTGCATGCTTATCAAAATTCCGGAGCCTGACGTTCTTTCGGGGTCATCTCGATGTTGCAAGCCCTGTGAATCGAGTACGGTGTTAGGAATGAGCATCGAAGCCATCTGTCTGTGCTCCAAGATCTCCGCATCATTGGAATTGGACCAGTTAGACATCTTCATGTCAAAGTCGTTCCCGGCCCTGTTCATCGCCGAGGGTCTTCCAAAGAACAAACTGAGCATCCTAGCATCCAAGTCAGTGTGGTCTACCTTTTCTCAAATGGATAAGTCTGGACTTATCGGATATGGCATATGTCAGAGACATACGTCGCCACGACTTGAAGCCAACGGACCACGTACTCTGAATGCCCTTGCGAGAAGGCAGCTGGTTGTATTCGTGGATACCGAGGTGATCTGTCATTCGAAAAGCCATGCCTTTAGATCCTATGTCAGCAACGTCTTGATAGGAGTGAACAGTGATCCAAACCCGAATACATCCATCCTTTAGCGAATTCTCCCCTTCCGATCTCAAAAACGGCGCAGAGCAGCATTGCTTGCGAAATGGTAATGTGAGACCTCCAGAATTTCGAAGATATCTCCTCTTCTGCAGAAGTCGCGAACAACGACGCCAGCGCTTTGATATTCTGGTCTGCAGACATCAAGGCACCGAGAGAGCACACGGCATACAAAAGGGCCGAAGCGAAATGTTCACCTGCTGCAATTCCGCTAGAATATTCCCTCAAGAAGCTCTCTCGATCAATCATATTGCAATACGGAAATTGCCACTCGAAGAACAGTTTGACGCAGTCATGCAGCACGTTCACGGGGACGTCTGGGGTTTGGGTGGTCGGGAAAGCTTGATGATTCAATAATTTGCTCCCTGGCTCACAAAAGCCGAACAGACCTGTGCTAAATGCACTGCCAGGGCCATAAAAACATGCAGAGCCTACACTGTGAATAAGTCGAGATCTCCTGAAATTATAGGAGGACAAACCATGTCCGTCATTACCCCAACAGCCTCTCATGCTTTGTAGGAATATGTCATCGGCATGGACCGAGGCCTGAGCACTGTCTGTAATTGTAGGTCGACGGTCGACAATGTCGATATTCTCAATGATAATCTCCCGCTCATACCCACGGGATGATTTGACGCTTGACAGGAGTGATTCCAGTGCTGCTATCCTGCCCTCGAGCGCAGCAACGTGCTCGCGCGAGATTGGAGTCCGTTTCCAGTCATTGGCGCGGAATTCGCAGTCAGCACCAGCAATGGTGCAGCTATGGCAGGGCATTGTCCGAGAACATTTGATCTATATGCCAGTAAGATCAACTTGGTCGGTGAAATTAAGCGAAGACACACTTTGCGACTCTGGCAGCGCTTGCAACTGCAATTGGTACGTTTCTCAGCTGCTGCAATCCCAGGAATGTTGGGAAAATTCATGGCTTACGATATTCTCTTCTCGCCAAGTCGAAGCATTATTTTTTTTCTTTTTCTCTTCCGGGACACTCGAGTAGACGTCGACGGATTTGGGCAACTGGCAGAGGACGAAAAGCCTTTTATGGTTAAAGAGGAAAATGGTTGTTCACGTGACGATGAGCACGCAATCTTTGTGATTGCTAAGGGTGTTAAGAGGCGTAATGACCACTAAAGTACCGAGTAATTGTCACGGACAACGCCCGCTGTCGAGTTACCTCGTACACAGTCCAAGATGGTCCCACCATAATATACACTGAACCCTCTGGATTCTCTCACGTCCTAACGAGGCACAATGTTTCGAGTCCATTTTTCCATGAAAGCTTTGGTTTCCACGGAGTTGACCTTCGAATACCTTGTCCGTTGTCCAGTTCTACTGCCCATCTATTGATTTGGCGATGGGCTCGATAGGTAAGGCTGACACCTGTGGTACGTAGAACATCACTTCTCCACAAACATGGTTGACTGACAGGTCTCTCGTAAGAGATTCCGATAAACCTATTGCCTACAGTTGGAACACTGAGGGTTCTGTGTACCTTGCGGATCGAATTGTTGGGGATGAAAGCAACCCCCTTTTCAGCCCCCGCCTATTCCATAGGCTCAATTGCACCAATTCTACACCTGAAGTGCGCTTAATAGTTCAACACGGATATTCTAGCAGTCCAGCCCTCAGTTCCGACGCAGGCCTTTCCCCTGAGCGAAAAAGGAAGCCACCAAAGCAACCGCTGTGACGGCAGTATTTGCAACAAAGACGTATCGCAGAGCTTCATAGTAACCATGACGCGCTATCGACTGCATATCAGGTGGAAGAGTTTTCAACATGGTTATCGAATGACGAATCTCGTCAATGAGCTGCGACTTCACCATCAGAGAAGAAGGTCTTGACGCCTAACATTACAGGGAGAACTCACACACTCTTTGCCAGGAACCCCCGCCAACGATGAAAGCAGTCGCTGTGTCAACACGTCTTGCAGCAATGTCGAAGACGCAGCCACGCCCCATACCGTCCCCATTGACCGAAACAAATAGACCAGCGACGTGGACACGGCTTGCTCTTCTCGGGGTCAGCTGAATGACCCTTGTTCTTACACGGATCGTACTTACGACTATGATCGAAAGCTGCTAGAAAGGTGAAAAGGATGGCGGGGTAACACATCCCTTGACCAAAATTGGCGGGGAAGAGATAGAAGAGATATTTCCAATGTGAATCTTCGAACTTGAGGGATGCAACGGCGCCATTCCCTATCATCATGAAGAAACAACCCGCCCGGACGAGCTCATTGAGTCCTCCCCACCGGGACATGATGATGCCTGATATGACACCACCTACTGGAGTTGCCAACGATGGAATCACTAGGCGCATACCGGCTTCAGATGGGCTGTCTTGAAGGACCACCTGGAAGAACAAGGGAATCATGAACAGAAACTGTCGGAGACATTCAGCCCTGGCTCGGATTGCATCATTTCCACTTACCGAGTATGCCGCCATGCCGACACATATATTGCTGATTTGATTCGACATTGCAAGAGTTCCTTTCAGCATAGCCATGGGCAGGACCGGTATTGCCTTCGTCCATAATTCCACGAGAACGAACACTATCAGGAGGATAATACTCGAGACCATCGCTATAATGACTCGGATATCATCCCACGGATAGAGATTTCCGCCCATGCTCATGGCTGCAAGTTGGGCTGAAAGGCCCAGCACGAGCAGGATCGCACCTATTAGGTCAATCTGTTCCCATTTACAGGCCTTTTTCGCACTCCCTGAGTTTTCTTCACCAGCAACAAGTTTCAGCTCGTGCTTACTGATGACAAGATAGCCGACGACAAAGGCGAAAATGGATATTGGCACTTGGGATAAGAAGCACCACCGCCAACCGATATGATCCGCTATCAGCCCCCCCAGTGATGCTCCGCAGATTGATCCAAATCCATGGAGCACATTTTGGCAGGCTTGATACATTCCACGTTCTCTGAATGGAATCATATCTGAATTGATTATTGTCGCCATTGTCATGAGACCCCCTCCCCCCAACCCCGTCAGGGCTCGCATGATATTTAGTGCAATGATGTCCGGGGCTAAGGCACACCCGAGACATCCAAGCAGAAACGTCAATGTCGCTATAAAGAAACAAGTTCGCCGACCGAGAATATCCGAGAATCGACCATAAAGGGGTTGGAAAGCCGTGCTCGTTATCAGGTAGGATGTTGTCAGCCATGATACCGTATTCGCCGCGTTGAATTCTGATCCGATCACTGCATATGTCGATGCGGTAATTGTTCCATCAAAGCCTGACAGGAACACATTCGAGAAGATTGCTAAGTTTCTGAGCAGGGCTACCAATGAGAGGTCCCACCCGGCACTGACCTGTCTCTATCCAATAAAATCCTGGCGGAGACTCCCAATGTCTTGTGGCAGGAGTTATCCCGTCGGCGCTGTTGCTCACAAGTGGTGTTGTCTCGCTGGGTGTCGAAATCTCGTCATGGGAGTCGAAATCACCATCTTCTGGATCGGCAAAAGACAGAATGGATGGAAGCATCTTCTCTAGTGCAGACACGAAACTTCTCAGCCCTCGACGTGGAGGGAAACCTGGTCCCTAGAATATGGTTAGGGAAAAAGGGATTTTGAGGGCCTCGAAATCACGGACAGCTAAAGAAATGAGGCTTTTTTTTGTTTGTTTGATATGTATTGGGTTACATCTGCAAGTTTGCAGGTGCATTTGCCGCATCGCTAGGGACCGTTGTAATTGTCCGTCGAAAGCCATTGCTCGGCCACCACGGTGACAAAGTCTCAGCTTCGAAGCAATCACTGGATCGAAATGATGCATTGCTAGACTCGAATTTCACCATGCATGAGACACCAGACGATCACGGAGTCCATGTCCGTCTTCTTGCATGAAGTTCAACAGAAAACTCTGAACTGTGGACGCGGAGTCCATGTCCGTCGGGCTCAATCGAGCAGTTTTGGGACCTTTGTTCAAGCGAACTTACAGCGGCCGATTCGGTTCTTCTCAATCCTGTGTCAGCTGTGGTTGCGATAACACCCTTCGATCCATTAGATCCTTGGACGGGCAAATTGCATGCAGATTGCGTTCTTACCTCAGAAGAATGGCCAATCCCTCACTCACTTATAGCTGTCGTGCCGAGGGTGTTCTCCTACATTACAATTCCTCTTCTCAAATGCAGTCATTCAAGACCATTCTACTGGTGTCGCTGACTGTTCCCCGCAAAATTCTGGATATTCCTTTAAGCTTGAGGTAAGTTCTGTATCTTGTGGTTTTGGACACCGACCTAACCTTGCAGTTCTGGACACCAACCTGATCTTGCACAGCAACAAGTACAATGACCCGGAAGGCAGGACTTTGCACGTATTTAGTGGGGGTGTTAGTGAGCCTTTTGTGCGTTACTCCGGTCTCTGCCAACTGGCGGTACAAGTCTAGACCAGACCTCGCACCACCAACTTTGAATATCACTCTCCCAGCCACAAAAGAAGTTGAGAAGGGCTACCTTTTTGTTGCCCCCTTTTCTGGGTACCCTGAAGGGACCCATCACGGGCCAGCACAAGCAGCACCATACATCTTTACTGATACCGGCGATCTTGTCTGGTCCGGCTTCACCTATTTCTCCATTTGGGCCACAAATTTCCAAGCCGCACGACACAAAGGCAAGGATATTCTATTCTGCTTCGAAGGAAGCCACAATGCCGCCTATGGTCATGGACATGGTCATACGACATTTCTCGACCGACACTACGAAACGATCCGAGAACTCCGAGCCGGCAATCATCATCTTACCGATAAGCATGAGTTTCACATCATTAATGAAGAGACAGCACTCATTCAGATCTATCATCCTATCCCCTACAATTTGACACCTTACGGAGGCAGCGAGGAGCAGCAATGGATTGTTAATGCAAAATTTCAAGGTCCGTATATCTGCCTTGATGGAGGACCATGCTGACTTGGCTAGAACTCGACATCGAGACAGGCAGTGTATTGTTCGAATGGAGCAGCCTTGACCACGTAGACCCATCGGGTAAGAGGTCCCTCGAATGCGACAATAACGCTGACCAACTACAGAGGGCTACCTTCCCTTGAAACCTGGTCAAGCTGGGGCCGGATACAATAGCTCGGACGCCTGGGACTATTTCCACATCAACTCCGTTGACAAGGACGACCAAGGTAGTTACCTGATCTCCGCCCGCGATGCCAACGCCGTGTACAAGATCAACGGAACAACCGGCAAAATCATCTGGCAACTATCTGGAAAGTCGTCGAGCTTCACGATGGGTGACCAAGTCGAGTTCGCGTTTCAGCACCACGCCCGCTTCTTGTCCCGTAACGAAAACGGCACTAAAGAAATCATTAGTCTGTACGACAACTCGGCTCATGGGACGGAAAATGGTCACGGACATGAAGTCCACTTCTACAACATCTCGCGCGGCAAGATCATCGAAGTCGACACAGAGAGTTGGGAAGCTAGGATTGTGCAAGCTTTCCACCCGCCGGACGACCTGCTTTCCAAGTCCCAAGGCTCAACCCAAGTCCTTCCGAATGGCAACGTCCTCGTCAACTGGGGCTCGGCGGGAGCCATTACCGAGTTCAAATCCGATGGTTCGCCGATTTTTCACGCGTACATGGACTCCGGCTCCCTGGGCATCGGGGTGGAAAACTACCGCGGCTTCCGATACAATTGGACCGGTCTGCCAAATGAAGCACCTGCCATCGTCGCCCTCGAGGATGGAGAATCCACTTCCGTCTATGTCTCCTGGAATGGTGATACTCGGACCCAATTATGGCGCTTCTTCGAGGTCTACCGTGGCGGGCGAGCTTTGATCGGCGAGGTTAAGAGAGAGAGTTTCGAGACCGTCATAAAAATTGGCCGTATTGGACTCGAGAACATGCAGGCTCAGGCAATTGGTGCAGAGGGTGAGGTACTAATTGATACATCGGTCATCAGGCCGGAGGTTATGATCCATCAGTATAAAGCGAATGATCGGAGAGAGAAGACGGAGAAAGATCCTCTCTTCACTTGGCCAGGGTTGGAGCGTCAGAAGTCTACCGCGTACGGGAGTGCGATGCACAAGGGACAACAGCGAGTGACAGGGAGTACTTAGTAAGGCTCCGCTGAGGCTCATGTTAAAGGAAACCTCACTCCCTCTCTAGGATCAAACAGTATGTACCAGCTCTGTTTTTCGTTCGCGAGTCATCTAGATAGTACTCCTCAATATACTTAACGCTAGGTAAGGTACCGAGTATACATTGGTCATGACGTGGATTCTGATGGAGGACGAGAATATCGGCGAGCGGTTTTTAACCATCATGCCGTGGAAGAGGCCCGTCGACAGGCACTCTCTCCTGAAGCCCGAAGGCAGGAGGACGTTCAGCGTTCAGCAAAGGTCCTCCGAAACCACATCAAGCCCCAATTAACGCTCGACGGCTCTGGCTCTGCCCGCCTGCGCCGTTATCCCCCTATTTCTGCTTCTGGAGGCACCCGATTCGCGCAACGGAGCGACATGCAGGCTCGATCATTGTGAGCGAGCTCAAAGCACTGGCATCGGCTCCCTGGTTCTTGGCCCGTACTTCTCCAACACTCCTACTCATAGCTGAGCTTAATACCTCTGACTGGATCCCGCGCTGATAATTTGATATCGGTACAGATGTTGGCAAACGAAGACATGAGCGAACTGACCGAAGGAAGCGGCAGACTTACTTGCGCTCTTCCATCCTGAGGAATGGATGGCTACATATAGATGCAACGAGATACGACCAACAGATTGTCCTAACTAGCGGGGGAGAGAGGAGAAGGCTGTATATGCAGGAAACCACGAGCCGAGTGTTCACGGCTACTATGATGCCTGGGACATTCCTCTTGACGCCTTCGGTGTGAGCAAGCCGCATTCCCTCTAGGATGATGTGAATGGTTAGGCCAGGAGCTTATTGGCTATGCTCTGATGCTGACACAGTATGTATAAATCAGGACGACCTGGATGAGAAGTCAAGTTAGATATACAAGATAGAATCCGTTTCTAGAGGCTCTCTCGTTCCTCGCGGGCCTGGCCGACAATGAGGCAAGTCTCGCGGACGCCATTCTGTAGCAGATTGTGTAGAACAGAAACCCAGTCTATTGTCGATGTCATGGGTGCGCTATAGACCTCGAGCTGCAAATAAATCAAAGGAACAGCTCGAGAAGTAGGGAGCATTTGTAAGTTCATCTCGCACCCTTAACTAGCACCGTCAGTAGATCATTCAAGAACTGTTCCTGAGCCACCCCTCAACCAGGTCCTGAAGATCGGCCGAGACTCGTCAAAAAAGGATATCACATATCAAGGACAAAGTCAACGGTGTTCTGGGAGTCGTCGCGACGACCGTCGAGTAGCGGATGTCGGTCGACTATCGCCTCCCGCGCTCGGAAAGTCTAACACAGTTCACCAAGGCTGTTGTAGGAGCGCACGGGGTCACTCGACATCCTGCGTCTGATGAATTCGGGTCCTGCATTCTTTGCGTAGTTGGGATTTTCACAAACAGACGGCTTCCTTGGAGGTCGATTTGGCATCTCCCCAATCTCCAGACGCCCTCCTCGACATGATCCCCTGTAACACATCCAACAATGTAGGTACCAACGTCGATCTTTGCCCATGATGACCAGATTCTCATTTACTCTGGCTTCATTTTCGACGCGATCGATGTCTGGCCTGCTCGATCAGGGACCGCGTGAGTTATCAATCCGACATGGCACCGTCCAAATACCGTCCAAGAGCAGCTTCAGCATCTACGGCTCTGTCACCAACACGGCCGAAGCCAACCTGAAGGCATTCCTGGAGATGGCTTTGCCGCGAGAGAAGAGTGGATCGCACTTCTAGAAATGCTCACACTGAACAGGCGGGAATTGCAGAAGTCGACCCCAGCGGGCCAAAAGGGCAACTATAGCTGTGGCTCAACGATGTGGGCGAGGTCCTTGGGATGACGGTCAACATGCAAAAGCGAAACATCATGGCTACGGAAAACGGGCATGTGGTCTGGACCGTCATGCGCGCGCAGCAAGGCGACGTGATTGCGCTCGTCGGGGATTGCGATGCGTCGCTGGCTCTGAGGTCACCAGGCCGAAGGGAGAGTGCCATGTCGTCGTAGGCGAGTGCTACTTGCAAGGCGCGATGAACGGCGAAGCCATGGCGGCATGGCTTGACCCTGGCAAGTGCAGTACTGAAAGTATAAAGCTCTGCTGAACTCGACGACAACTCAGCTCTGGAAGTCTACATGGATAGCGATGTTTTGACGGACTTGGTGTTGAAAGATGGGTCGTGGAGATTGAACACATCGACTTCAGCCTCCCTTGCCTGACCGTTCGCCTTGCCAGGCAACGCCTTTATTCCCGCCTTGCCACTGCCACTACAAGCGAGGCCCGAAACAGACCGACCAGCTCGGCCACCAGCCTTTTGTACTTGTACCTACCAAGGACGCCTGCACGTTTCTTAGCCACAGCCACAACATGGTTTCTTCCAACCTGCCCTCCAACAACCTCCGTCACTGGTCCCGTCGATAAAGTTGGTGCCTGAAGGCCCTGGGACATTTCAAGACAGCGAGGGCGCTCCCGATTGCTCCGAAACCATGTGGCGGTGCCTGAACTTCCTTGGAGCGACCTAGAACGAAAGAACCACCTTATCCGTGCATAAGACGCTTGTCTGCATGCAGATGATGCTGCGGAAGGTTTCGAGGAATGTACCGGGCAAAAAATGCGAGTGCCTAATCCATTCAATCATTCAAGAGAGCATGTGGTTCTTTTTTGGTTGACGGTTGTCGTTTCTCTTGCTTACCTCTCTCTGCCGCCGATGGCACAGAGTATTGTTATGTGTTGATTATATCCCGCGTGCTGACTGTTTTGTGATCATTGTATTCCTATCACAGAAGCATGGTAATCAGGTCTGCCAGTTGTCATAGAAAGCGAACATATCACACCACTCGACCCCGGGAGTTATTGAGCTGCCACCACTATTTGTTACCCATTCTCAGGGTGTTTTTCTTACGCATTGAGCCTACCCCATCTCCGCGTCGCACGCAGTACTATACGGTTGATTTTGAACGAAGAAAAAGAAAAAGAGATGGCTTCTTCAGAGAAAAGAAGTCTACAGAGTACCGGCGTTGCGGACTCGTCTTCGACACCAACGGACCTGCCGCCCTCCTACGAACATACAGTCCTTCCCAACTCCAATCCCTGGACCGACAGTCCATCATCGCAGAGTCAACCTCCTCAACAGCCTGCATCAGCAACAGCACCCCTCTCCATCCCCTCACAAAACCCGCTCTCGGCTCTGTCCCGGTTAACGACGGTCTCGTTCGCGAAATACCGGATCCGCGACTCCAAACTGTCAGAGGACCAGACCGTCACCACGACCACCAACCCGGAGCTGACGTCTAGCTCACACTCGTCGTCGACCTCTCAAAAACAGCAAAAGACGCTCCTCAGGTTCATTCGCGAGCAGGCGTGTCTGCCGCCGAAGCCGATCATGGTGATCCGGGGCACCCACGTGCACGTCAACACGGTCGTGGATTTCGAGTTGAAGCTCAACCTGACGAGTATGTTGGATTTGGACCGGGGAGGGACAGAGAGTGGCAGGGGTCGTCTAAAGGTCAAGCGGTACCAGCATGGGTCGTCCAATGGGTCGCCGAAGCAGATGACCAGAGAGGAGATGAATATGTCCCCCCTCGAGCTGTGGGCGAAGAAGTTTTGTGAAGATAGGGCTGAGAATCGAAGGTGAGTCCATGGGTTGATTGTTGCTTTTCCCTTGGCCAGGCTCCTCCTTGATCCCATCACGTTCGTTTCTCAAACTCGATCCCCACAGCATCTTACCTCCTTGATCCACTATATACTCATCTACCTATGACCAAACCCACCTAACCACTCGCCTCCTACATTAGCTTCGCACTCCACCGCTCGACGCCGAACCTCCCGACCGCCCTGCTCGAGGGCCACGTGCGGACCCTCCTGGCCCTGATGAAATACCGGGGCAAACTGCACGTGGAATTCCCGGTGCAGTACTCGGACGTGGTGATCCAGCGCAAGTCGAGCAATTGGTTTACGAACATCCTTCGCCTCTACCCGACCAAGAAGTACGAGGTCGTCGACGTCGAGTGGCCCGTCGTCGGCACGGCCACGACCACCGACCACGAGCGCCAAACAGACACCGCCGACGAAACAGAAGCAACAACATCAGCAGTAGCAGGACCGAATGCCTCGTCGTCATCACCGTCATCACCAGTGACCACGACCGCGCCCACCGAACCGGCCTCCTCAGCCTCCTCCACCTCCACGAGCGGCGGCGGCGGCCCGGGAGAGGGAGAAGCCACCGCCAGCGACCGGACCGGCCTGCCCTCGCTGATCGCGCAGGAATGGTGGCGCGAGTGGCAGTTTGCGATCCGCAACGCCGTCCTCTCCGGCCGGAGAGGCTGGGTCACGGTGGAGGACTGGGTCGAGGCCAAGATGGGTATGAGGGAGAAGGAGAGGGCGAAGGAGTGGGGTGGCGATTACGAGTGAGTGTGGGAGCGAGTGCGCGAATAATAACATGTGCGGATTGGATAAACGGACCTGATGGGGTGGGGAAAAGAAAAAGAAAAAAGAAAAGAAAAAAAAGAAATGGATGGCCATGAAAACTGCGAGTCGGTCTATGAGTGTAAAATCCCTGTCCACGAGCAAGAGCAGGAGCAAGCGAGTTTGATTTTCTTTTTCTTCGTCCCTTGTTTTTTTAAGACGTCGTTCGTTTTGGCTATCCTTCCTGTGTGCCTACCTGGTTATTAACTAATCACTTGGTCAATTGCAACATGAACATATAAATGTCTGTACGGATGCATACATATCTGGAACACAGGGAGAGACAGGCAGGAGGACCCGGTTGGAATTGGAATAAATGTGGATACGTGAATGGATCTAGGGACTACAAATGAAAAGAAGAACCTCTCCCGGTCTGAACGACCATCTATCTACCTGACTGAGCTGAATGAACCAACTGTCCTGACTATTACTCACATATAAACGCGCTGTACACATCCTTAACCACCCATCCCTACCTATTTCTAATACCTCGTAACGAACCCAAAGTAGGTCCAGGGTACCTTGAACAATACACCGCTAAAAATCGCATTGGAAGACAAACACACACACACACACACACACATATCACATCACATTCTTTTGAAGATTAAACAGAGTAGAACTATAAAGGGTCGAGATGGAATATGCCGCCGTTTATACCAGTATATAGATATATAGATATATAGATATGACTTGATCGTGTCTGGCCTACCTATTCAATTTGGTCATGGCCTCATTGTCGTGTGCGGGCCGTGTTGCAGCGTAAGTTAGTGCGTTTGGGATTTGTCACGTAGAGAGACGGACAGCCATCTTCCGGCTACGGAGTAATTTGCATTTGCTATGACTTTGCTTTGCTATGGAGCTGTTATGGCTGTGGGAGCTGCTTTGCCTATGGCATGGCTATGGTACCGGCTCTGGCTCTGGGTCTAGCTCTAGCTTTCGTGCCTTCCTTCCAATGTCTCCTATGCCTCCAAGCCTTGCCAGAAGTAATGCCACCGACAGCCCTACTCAGCACCTATGTATCTGCTCATGATTGATGAACCGGAGGACCGACGGGGCGCTCCCAAGTTGACCGCTCCTCCAGGGTGCTGCTCCCAACTATGCTGAGTTTGTTTCTTCTGAGTGCCCTTGGCCTTACCAACTATATCGCCCTGGTGACGGATTCACACGGCGAGTGATGGGGGTGGAAATGGTGCTGCCTGCTGCCATCTACTCAAGCGCATCGTCCAGCAAGGACTCTTCCGAATCCTCCCATTCGTCATCCGCGTCTGTCTGCATACCCGGGGGATGCTCCTGGACGCCCAAGGCGCCTTCGCCGTCATTGTCGCCATCGGTTGGTGGCTCAAACAGCCTGACTCGAAAAGAATCGACAAGTCTTTCATACCAGGTCCTATCCGACGCGTATGGACCGTCCTCCGAAAACTCAGACCGCAATTTCTTTAGCCAGTTCTTGCCCGAGGTCTCCATTTCATCCATCTCTTCGACATTGTCAGCCTTGAAACCCGTAACCACGGCCTTCAGACCTCCATTTTCCTTGGCCAGCGCACCGAACTCATCTGCTGTCATGGTCTTCACAACTCCTCCCTGTTCCTCCGTCAGGATCTTCAAGGCATGGGCCTGGACAGACAAGAATGGTGCCATTCGGAATTGGTTGTTTCCCCAGTCGAGGAGGACCCAGACTGTGTCGAGGGCGGGGTTCGGTGGCTCGTCATTTTTCTCGGCACGACCGAGGGGGATGGCTGGAGCATATGGGTTGGGGAGTTCAGAGTTTTCGAGGGTTTGGATTTGTCCGGCAGGATTGGTGGGAATGGCTGGAGCCTGTAGACTCGGGACTGAGGCGAAGGCTTGTTGAGTAGCGACGATGGCTTGTCCAGCAGACACATCTCCAGCAGAGACGAGGGCTTGTCCAGCAGCGTAGAGAGGTTGGATTTGTCCTGTGGAGGCGAGGGCTAGGGCTTCAGCCGAGGCGAAGGGCTGGGGTTGTCCAGCAGTGGCTGATGTGTCTGGAAGGTTGAGCCTACGAAACCACCTCCCCTTCGCCTCGTAGGGAGTTCGAGCAAGCCCTTCACATGGGTTGAAGATGGCTTTCTCTCTGTTCAGAAGCATGAGCTTCCGGGCTTCCTCACTCTTGACGATGATGAGCGGCTTTCCACTCTTGATACAAAACTCCCTGGCATAGATGGGACTGAAGAGAATACATCTCAACCAGGCGCCATTAATCACAAGCTCCGCATCCGGTCCTCCTTGGTTCGCCCTGAAATCGGCGCGAGACTGAGTGTAGATGTTAAAAAACTCCTCTCGACACATGGGGCATCGCAACACGCGATTGCGGACAACGTCGAGCTCTTGGTTGATCCAGTCCATGAGGCAGGTCGCGGGCCAGCTGTTCCTACAACTGTTGCTCGTGCCGACATGGGTAAGGTTTTGAACGTTTGATGCCACAGGTCCTCTACACCAGATACAGGTGTCATGGTCTCGGGGGCCGCGCCCGCGCCCCTGTTCCCAGCCGGACTGATAGAGAGCGAGCAGGCGAACGAGATTGTTGCGGTCGTTGAGGTCAACATCGGGGTGAATGGTTTCTGGATCAGGTTCCATGAAGTGGGCCATGCTTGTCTTTCCGTCGTTGTCATCCGGAGACGTCGATGCAGTCGGTGATCCTGAGCTCACAGAGTCCTTGTCGGCCTGGGGTTCGGTGTTGGCTTGTGCCTCAGTCGACAGAGACAACGTCTTGGTCGCCTTGGTATCAGACAGTGGAGACGTCGGTGGCGACTTGCCCTCAGCCACAACGTCTGAATCCGCCATGGTTGCGAGCGACAAATCGGGATCGTCCGTGGCCATGAGAGGAGATCAAAGAGTTCAGACATGAAACGAAAATAAAGAAAAATCCGTGGCGCGGCTGGGTTGCTCTTCGATCCTCCCAAGTCCCCAGCCGCGTGTGGTTGAGGCTAAGGAGGGGCACAGCCGCACAAGATGCGAAATGCGAAATGGCTGGCTATTGCAATACAAACCAGGCGCCTGCTGAACCTCTCCAAACCCTGCAATCTGGTTGGTTCACAGCCCTGGACAAGATAAGTTTTTGTTTGGATACTAATTCTTTGTGTGTGATGTTATCTGTGACCAAAACCAGCCCAAAGCAACAAGGAAATGTTAAAACTCCACATGCTTGTGGTGAAGTGGGTATCTTGTCTGCCGCCCGAAAAGAGATGGCCCTTTCCTTCCTCTCATACTGAGTATGGGCCCATGTAAAGGCGCAGATTACTGTGTGAGAATAGATGCGGCACCACCCCAAGGCCCGACTTCTCCTGATAGACAAGTAAGGAGCAGACTCCGGTCGTCTCATCATCCGACCAAGACATTACAGCGACCAGGCGATTACCATAAAGAATCTTGTATTGGGCCTGTCCTGAGAAATGGAAGGCAGCCAATTCCGGCAACTTGAAACGTTATTCGATGTGCACTCTGAACTCATGACCTGACGAGTGCCATGTCGCACAACCATGACGCACTGTGGTGGACCTCTGCTTCAGTGGTCGTCCAGAAGGGGTGCTCGTTCTCGATCCTCGCTCACAATTGCACCCTCTTGGCGAGCGCTGCGATCTGCTCCAAAGAGCGTGGGAGCTCCCACTGCGAGGGAGAGAACGAAAAGGACACCGGCAATGACGAAAGCAAAGATCCACTGGAAGGCCACAACCTTTGTAGCAAGTTGGCCCAGTGCAAGTGCTATTTGATGTAGGGTTAGCCAAAGAAAAAAGAAAAAAGAAAAGAAAAGAAAAGAAAAGAAAAAAACAGGATGGTGAAGCTCACATAGGGCGAGAATAGCCAACTCAAAACCCATGGTATAGTCTTTGAAGACCGCGAGGAAGAAGGCGCCCAGCATAAGAATGCCCCAAATAAAGATGTTGGCAACAATCCGAGCAGGCAGCTTGGTGGCGCCAGGGACCATCGCAGCTCCATTCCAGAAGATTGCGACATAGTTCCAGGCGAAGGGTGCGGAGACTATGGGAATGTGGATGATCAAGGGAGTGGTTGGGTGGCCAAAGTAAAGAGCTGTCAGGTTGAACAGGTTGACAATGAGAAGGAGCTCGCCCTGCCAAAAGTACGACCGGACCCAAAGCATAATGAAGCCAAAGGTCAAGAGGTTGTGCTGGGAAATACCGTTAGTGATGGCGTATTTACTCTGACGCTCGAGAAGCATACCAGAATGAAATGCGAGCCCACATTGGCAGCATTAGTAACGTAATCCTTTTCCGCACTCCAAAGAAATCGAACATAGTGTGCTTGTAAGATGAGGACAATGACCCAGTAGATGCTGGTCAGCACCGAATTGACACTGAACCCTGTTGGGTGGTGATTGTTCTGGCCCCATATTGTGTGACAATCTTTGTGATGTTTGCAATCGGTGGGACGCTCGAAGGTGTAGACTGCTCCAGAGATAACGAGAACGAGCCAGCTGACTATCGTGAGGATCTTGTAGGCAATGAGGTTTCTCTGGGTAAATTCTTCGCGCTTCGCGAACGGATTGTCTGTAGAGGCGGGTCAGCAGACAGCAAGTTTGCAGTTTGGTCACTGTTCATACAGTCTGTAAGAGGCATCTCGAGCTCCTGTGACCGAGGGTGGGAATAAAGATGCTTTTCTTGGACTGATCCTGTGGAGACGCAGAGCAGTGGACAGAGTGCAGGTTCACAGAGAGTTGAGACTCAGTCAAAACGGCGCATAGACAGGTATATAGTATTGATTGGGAGGGAAGATAGATTTCGGTAAGCTGGGTCAGTCAACAACAACAACCACCACGGAGACGGCAGAATCCGGGCCCTGGTTTCATAGAGACCAACTTGTCCTCGTGATCGACTTGGACGCTTAGCAGTGCAACGATGTCGTGAAGGAGGGAAGGAAGGAGGAGTTGAATGGGGACGTGATTTGCATGCGGGACAACAGTTCCAGCTGGTCCTGAGAATCGTGGGGAAATGACGTCAGGAGTCACTCCGCCTCTCACTCTGCTGCCTCGTAGTTCACATGCTGGTTTCTAACAGGAACAAACGACGCAAACACATCAGGCCACAGCTCTCAGAGGACAATGACGCCATTTCATACAGTATCCGAAAGTGGGTATATGTGTCCGACAGCTCCCTGCCCGCTCAGAACTTGGCCATGGCAGCTTCATAGGCAAATCCCAGCGTCATCTTAGCATGCTGGAGCATATGGTCAAAACTCAAGTACTTGATGAGATCCTCTGAAGTGTGGATCTTCTTGTCCGAATATTCAAAATCCGACTCGATCACAAATGCTGAGGGATAGCCGTATTTGCTCGCCGACGCGTGGTCGGAACAGGCATATCCACATTTGGTCAGGGTGTAAGGGATGTCACAGTAGGCGGTAATAATGCCTTCGACAAACTTCGTCAGAGCTGGGTCCACAAAGTCGGTAATCACTCCAACCGATTCAGGCTTCCCGTGTGCGAGGGTTTGTTCGATATAGCCTGTCATGTCTTGTTGAATCATGGCTTTGATGTCCTTTCCTTCTTCATGATACGACTTGAAGATGGCCTGGCTCCCGAGAAGTCCACCCTCCTCGGCCGAATACCAGTGAAACTCAACCGCGTTCTCACTTGAGCCGTTCACAATCTTCTCCGACCCGAGCAGCGCCGTCAAGGCCTCGAGGATGGTCACCGTTCCGCTGCCATCATCGTCGGCGCCAGGGGCACGGAGGTAAGGGAAGTACATATTGACGCTGTCCAGATGGGCGCCGATCACAATTGTGTGATTTGTCCGCCCGGGGAACCGCGCAATGATGCTCGATTGGCCCCATGAATGCGGGAACAGGCTCAAAGAGGCACTGTAATTGAATGCACCGGACGCTTCAATCACTTCTTCAATCCGGTCATGTAACCACAGGGCTGCATCAATGCCGTCCTGGCTTCTGAAGTAGCGCGTGTGGAAGGAGGTGAGACCTTCAAGGTGTTTGCGCATGTTGTCTTTGTCCAACGTCTTTATCAACGCGTTCACCTCATGCTTGTGCTCGGGCTTCGAGGGATAGACGATTGAATTCGCTGCCATTTCAGGATCGGCCGCGTATGGATATGTATCTCCATTCTCGGTGATGTCCATGAACTTGACCCCATTCTGTTGCCCTTCGAGTCAGCGGTGTGTCCGTTTGCCTGGGACACAGGGCTAGGCATAGACATACTCTCTTAAGCTCCCATTTCTCCTCCTCCGACACCCATCTCGTCTCACCGGGGCTCAATTCAATCAAAGCACGGTCTTGAATGGCAGACTGTCCATCTTGAGGAATAATTGCTTGCTGAGGGCCAGTGTCGATAGAACGAGCCGAGACGGAAGCGGCGAGCGAGATGACCAGAAGCGCGAGGGACTTCATGACAATATCACACGAAGGGAAAATGAAAAAATCCGATCTCCCCAGCACCGAAATCGATTCAAAAAAGGTGTTGGTGTACGGAGTGGTATGGGATGAATGGAAACGGTATCTGGTGTTGGAGACGCAGGCACCAGAGAATTGAATAGCCTACTAGGTACCCAGTAGACTGCAGGTGGTTGAGATCCCCCTTAGCGACCGGGCCAAACTTGACGACCGTAGGCTACGGTGGCACCCCGTGATAGGCCTAGGGAGAGAATGGTTGAGAGGTGTCCCTCCCAAACAAATAGGGACTCCAAGGACCCCATGCACCACTTTGCGCCCCAGCGGTCAGCTCCTCATCGCCATACCGACTACTCGTCTACTGTAGAAATGAATTTCTTCACAATGAACCGTTTTGCGCCTTTCTGGTCAACGAGGAACGTACTCGAGTCACCACGATATATAGGTCTTTGTAGACTATCCGACCACGGCCTGATCAAAGACAATATATCGATGTGTCACTTGTCCATCTTTTGACTCATGTTGAATCCCACGGTGCTAGAGGCTGGTCTGTAATTCGTCCGTGGCCGAGGCTCTCTACTCGCTAGTAGCTTTGGGAATATCCGCGTCACCAACTGCAATTGCGGGCGCAAGTAGTTCGACTACCTACTTACGGAATGCAGGAGGCCATCCTTTCCCGACTGAGCCTCAACCGCGCACCCTTCAAGAGATAGCTTTCTCGCACATCCTGCCCCTTCGCTTCTTCCATCAAAGATTCATTGAACAGTTGACTCAAGGTCCCCGTCTCCGCAGTTCCCAGATCGCTGCCCCCTTGAACTGTCTTCTCTCTGTCCGGCCGTCACTTCGCCACTCTCAAGAACTTGGGACGTCGCATCGATCGGTTATCATCACCCATGGCTATCGCCCCGATAATGTCGACCCCCGAGGCCGTCGCTCCTGTCGCTTCGCAAAGCACCGAAGAGGTGACTGCTCGGATGAACAACATCTCCATTGACCCCGCGACAACGCCCGAGCGGACTCGTGTCGCTAGCACTTCAGTGCGCATCATGGTTCCTATTGATGGGACTTCGAGAACGGCTGTTGTCGCTCAGTCGGGGGTACACCCCGATCGAAAGGTCGTGCGTCGTGATAGCACGGACCGTCGCGAAGCCCTGCTCAAGGGCAAGGAGGGTTCGCGGCAGCGACGGCGATGGGAAAATGGTACTCCTACATCTACCCAGAGACGACTGTTTGGTGACTAAATAAAATCTGACGAATAGATCGCCTTCTGTCAAACCCTTGGGCTGTCCCTCCCCTCCCCTCTGACTGGGAAGTTCGTCCCACCTATCCTCGTCGAACCGTCCCTTACTATCTCGCTCCCCTGTGGGATGCCGCCGAGTTTCAGCGGACTGTCGAATCCAAGCTCAGGGGTAGCCGGAACAGCATTCGGTCCCACGGAAGACGCGTGCAGAACACCGGCATGAGTCCCATGGAAGAAGCGGCCACCAGCATCCCGAAGGAAGTGCGAGCCAAGCTCAAGCGGGCCAAAGCCGCCAAGGGATTGCTTCAGGACCTGGAGGAGACGGTCCGAGCATTCGTGCGCAAGTGGAATGAAAGAGAAATCCGTCTAAGAAGAGATGGTCTGCATGACATTCCTCTGACTAGCGACAGTGAGGACGAGGAAATTGTTTTCATAGGCAGAAATGGTGCTATGCACGATTCACCTGGCAAGGGGCAGAGGGACAGGGGTGAAATGGAATGGGACGAGGATGGCACCATCGGCACTGAGAAAATGGTCTTCGAGGGTCTGGATAAAGATAAGGGTGCCGCCTTTGCGAGGTGGCTGGTGCATTGCGTGGGCAGCTACTATGGCTTGCGAACTTGGAGTGTGACGCGTGACATCGAGGGTGAGGAGAAGAGAAGGCAAGCCTATGTGGGCGTGGACAGTCGAGCAAGAGGATTTCTGGGCCGAGGCGTCGAAGTCGGTCGCGAAATCGAACTTCCACGGCCATTATGGGGGATGGTGTGAAGATGATCCCAACTCCTGTCCGTGAGGGTCGAGGCGTCGTTCTCGAACTCGCTGATCTGTAAACACTCGTCCGAGTTGATGGGCAAGGAAATCTTCTATTGGTTGATTGTAGAACATTAGACAATCTAATTGCAACAGAAATTTCGTGATTCGTGCGTTGCTTCTTTTTCCTAGATGTTTCGTGATGGACATTGCAGCGCTCTAGCTGGATGTTGGTCAGGGCCCTTCGTGCTCGGCTCTGCGTGGAGCATATCGACGAACTGGTGGAGCTGAGTTGGGTTACGCAGCCAAACACAACTACGCACCATATCGCAACGAATAGTAGAAATTCCTGACAGTCATTGATAAAGCAAGCCCGTTCGGGACCAATGAAATTAAAGAAAAACTCGAAATCCCCGAAGATCCAGTAATGTCCGCGTTCTTGACGAGAATGTGAGACGGACACAAGCCGAACTAGGACCAGTGCACAGTTCCGGCAAGGTGTACAGAGTAAGTTGTCATCTAATTGAAAGTTAGCAAGATTGCGAACATGGTCCGACATGAGCTGGGACTGAGGAAGGCATGCAATGGCTGCCTTTATTGCATGAACGTGCTCAAGCACGAATTCAGGCATGGCATATACCGTGACAGCGAGTCGACGGGAAGCCGAACGGCCATTGTGGCGATACTGTGCCATGAATCTCCCGCGACAGAAACGGCCGTGAGATGGAGAACACCTGGCACCTACGACGCCACGTAGAACCGAAGATGGAGATCTCAAGTGGCCCCGTTCTGCCCGTTCCGGGCCCCGCTTAGGCTGTAAAGTTCATGCGAGCCGTCAAGCACGAAGCTCACAGTTTGCATCGGAGCGCAGACGGTAGCCCCGGACGGGACTTGGAGCCCGCAGCCTTCCAGGACCAGGTTTCAGGAACTCTGATCAACCACAACGCTCAGTGGCCAATGTTTCTCAGAATTGAGTAGTCAGGTACGTGCGAACGCTATGGCTCGAAAACAACAATAGAAGCAAGTTGGGCATGAACTATGGCTCATGGCGATTTTGCGGGTCGAGCCGTTGCTAGTGGTGGATGATCAAAACAATGCAACCTACCGTTATTTCTCCTCATTTCGAGAGTGGTTGCATGACTTTTCTCCAGATTTGTCCTAAAATGCCTCACACCCGATGATTATGATATTGTTGCCTGACTCAGACTCGCCCTGAGCACACGTGCTCGCAACGAAGAATAGAAGAGGACCCTTGGCTGAAGCTCAACTCGGTGATGCTTTGAGATGCAGGATGACAGACCCAATGCTTGAAAATGAAGCGAGACATGGCTGCCCAAAGGTGGCATTGTCGGCATGATGAAAGGATCAAGGTTACTCAGCTGCAGCATCCGGGACGAAGAATATGGACCTTTTTGGTGGTATAGAGGCACAAAGGTACAGCTTCTGGCAGTGAACACATGTTCATGTTCGCTCTTGAGCTTCCAAAACGATTTGAGGGCTCTCCAAATATGGCACGGGCATGCATAGCAGCCAAGATTGAAGCAACGTATTGAAACGCAAAGCAGGTGACATGGCGAGGTTCAGTACCAATGAAGTGGTGCCACATATTTGCCGCAGACTAAGTTAGCAAGGAAGGAAGCAGTTCATCAGAGCTTCGGCAAAGGTTGAATTAAGGCACTCCGCTAACCCCAATCCAGTCTAGCGACCTCGGCATTGTCCCGCCAGACCCGGTCATCGGATTTTCACCTTTTCTCTTTGACGTGGCGCATGGGCTTTGCACTATCACCTGCTTGACGCGGTCAACACAGTGAAGCATTCGGTCTGACAGATATTAGATTTCTTATTTGCAGGGCCGGATCCCCGTCATCCTGTCACCTGCTCGTTTTCACAGCCACGTCTGACAGCAGCCAACACGTCGATTTTCACTCCGTCCCTCACATGTGTCCATTTTTTGCCATCCCACCACGAGATCCAACCATCCTCCAACTACCTGTGGTCCTTTTCTCCGTCCGACGTCCTCGCCACCATTGGCATTGCACTGTTTTTGTCCACGTCTTCTCTGCGATTTGCCTCCCACGCCACGGAGAACGAATGCTGGCTCGACCCTGAACGGGTCTTGTCCGGGTCACTGTTAACCCGTACGGGTCGGTTATTGGAGTGTGGTTGAAGGTTGTTCGCTAAGCAGGATCACTAAGATGCCTAGGTATCTTAGGTGAACATTATCGTGTCTCAGCAAATCCGGGTGCAAAGTGTTTCCAGAAGAAAACTGGTATTCTGCGGCAGCTCCCGGCCACACCCGCCATATTGCTCTTCTGGCTTGTCTCCCACTCCGCTCTCACAGATCCTCCGTAGTACGATTGCTGCCGCGCCATCACCTGCGCCTGTCCTTCCTCGTGCAAAATGGCCGGGAGAGGTTGACATCGTCCTTGTCTGCCTGTGGGGTGATCTGGTCACTCAAGTCTGTTTGCTTTTGGGGGATTGTCACCAATAACCGCAATGGTCTCGCTTTCTTTTGATATGCCGCTGGTGTCACTACCTCTGGTTCTTTCCATTGCCGTGTCTTCATTACCTCGCCTCTCTCTGAAATATCTCTCTGTCATCAAGACCTAGAAATCGCATTCCCATTTCATTATAGACCAGCAACCCTGTCCTACTTCACAACAACACCTGAGTATCCCCCATCTGTTTCAATATCATGCCACGACGTACCCCAGGTCGGATCTGGTCGAAAGGATCTGCTACTTCTCAGAGCTCCACCTCGACCCGCAGCGACCAGTCCAGCCATTCGAGCCTCTCTAGCCACACTCAATATACCAACCTCACGTCTTGTAGCGACACCAAACCTATTGTCAAGCATTACCACAACTATGAGGAGCGTGAGATTGTTGATGGGCCCATGGTTCATCCGGCTGAACATGAACAAGACCCTCGAGCATCAACCGAAACATATACCTCAACAATTGCTTCTGATATTGATGATGCATCGTCGAGACCTCCAAGCCTATGTCCATTGATGAGACATATATGCTATAAGCCTGATGCGATCGCCACGACCCCCATCGAATTCGGAGAGCTGTTTCCATCCACGAGAAGAATACTTATCCAACACGATGACACCACTCCGGACGGAAATTTGAATCTTCGGGTTGATACTGAGTTGAGCATCGCCAAAGGACACAAGCTGAAGTTGACTCTTTTCCACCTTCGCATGTACGATCTCGCCGAACGGCAGTTCTCGCTTCGTCGATATCAGCGGCAATCGGGTCGGGAAGTCTGCAACTCGAAAAGAAAGTATCTGAAGCCGGTGGCCAAACAATCATCTTCATCACCCTCACCCAGACGACTATCATTCACCTCGACTCTCGCCAAGATCAATCTCAAAACGCTGAAGAGTAAGCCTCGGACGAAGCCAGCTCAAGAGATTCGAGACGAGGAGTCGGACGACGACTTCAGTTCTTTCGCAGCACAAGTCGACGTCAAGGCCACTATTCCCACCGATACTATCAGAATCGAGTTCTCCAACTATGCTCAGGTCGAACTGGAGCGTAGTAAGACAGGAGACAGCAAGTACGAGTTTGAGTATTGGGGCGAACGGTATTCTTGGAGACGGAATATCTATCGGGATGAATCAGAGCTGGTCTTCTCTTTTGAGCTGATTGCTGCGTCTTCGGGGGTGTGCGTTGCTCATATTACTCCTGACAAGTTGTCTCAGAGACAGAGCAGGCAAGAAGCGGCCCTGGGGGGTTGGGTACCACCGTGCAGTCTGCGGCTCACGGAGAAACAGGTCTCGAATGACTTGGGAGACGTGATTATGGCGACCGGACTCATGAGCCTTGTGGATGATTGCATCAAGAGACACTGGCATGAACCACACCGCTCTTGACCCATAAAATAGCGATCAATATCAGATCGCACTTTGTGGACTTGTCTTTTCTCGCCCTTGAACCTTTTTTCCCAGTCTGGACACGAACGCGGGAATGGATTTCCCATTGCAGAGGCGTTACACAGAGCTACTGGCGGTGTGGGATGCATCGCGAAGATGAGATGCAAAGGGCATTAGTGATGGACTCGTGAGGAGTTGTCAGGCTGGAATCCGTCACATTACTTGTACAGATTTTGCATTGGGCCAGCTTATGGCAGAGGATCAATCGGGACAGGAATGTCTGGACAAATTTGGGCTGATCAGCGATCGGGACAAGGCTTGGACAACGTAAATTAGGGGCGTGCAGGACACGACATGGCAAGAATGGATGGACCCATTATGCATGACTCGTGTTCCACAGGATGAAAGGCTCTGGAAATGTATAGCTAAACAGACGACTTGACACGAGTATCATTGGAACTGTGTCCATGCTCCCGTGGGGGGAATCTGTACATATGAAAGGCACAGTTGCCTCTACTCAGACTTAGCAAGGGGGCTTACTGCGCATTCACTGGGGTTTTTTTTAGGCAGCTTTCAATGATATGGGAGTTGTACTTGCACGGAGGACCTTGGTACCTACCGAGCTACATACTTGGAGGTACCTACAGTAGTATTCTACTCGGAACTTGTATAGCACAGATCTAGGCCTCATTTAGACTTAGCGGCTTGGCTCACATCATTCGCCACTGTGATTGGTCCAGACGCCCCTGCTCACCGAATACTTTCCCACGTCGGGCTTGGTCTTCCCCATTTGTCCCCATTTGTCCCCATTTGTGGCCACTCCACCAGACTCTGTTTTTTGTTCCTCTTCTGCATTTTGCTCCAACCATCATCCCTCCATCTGGTGCCATCATCCTAGACAACATACTACTGCTGCACAGCTCTCAAAACTCTTGCCACGCTCGACGGCTCAATGCCGCGTTCCTTTTCGATTGCACACTGCTGCTCACTGCAGGCCTAAGCTCCCCAGCCTCCCGCTGTCAGTCACAGGTCCCAGTAGCAGGGATCTCGCCTGCCCTTTGTCCTCTTTTCTCTCTCCCTCTCTCGTGTCCCCTGTTTCCTCTTTGGTCTAAAATAATTGGACACCGACCCTCAATGTCCCTTGCACTCCGGGGTTGTTACTAGAGATTGCGTTACTCTCCACCGGCTAATTGATCCTTATTATCAAATTGTTTCCCGCATTCTTGCCTCTGGCCTCCGGTCCGGCTTCTCCTGGCAAATGTACACATTGACTTCCATCTTACGCCACTATACCCAATCTCACGTTGCAAGCACTCGCCTTTCTGGGCCAGTTCGGTTCAACTCGAGACGTGGATCGATCTCATGCGTGCTCTGACACATACTCACCCCCCGTACAGCTCAGATTGCTGCCCAAATGCAAAATTATCCCCGAAAGCATTGAAGGCGACCAATAAGGAAACCAGCCCTGATTTTCGACGTACTCCGGATGCAGCAAGGCAAGAGGGAAATTTTCAATCCTTGCTCGGAAGCTCCCTCACTGCTTCCAAAATCTCCACGACCATCGCGTCGGATTGATGTGGACATATCACCGATGGAAACAGTTTGTTCTTTTTTTCGGCCGCTATCTTGCATTCGATCGGTCGGCAGCCAAGTGTGCCGCCCCCACTTCGATATTGCCATCCGACATTTGATGGTTTCCCTCTAGCCTTTCGCGGACTCATCCCCCCTTCCTCTGATTGTCACATAGTCTTCCTTTCTACGCCATCATGCATATCATCGCTTGCGCTTGGGGCCGGACCTTTCGTCCCACTACTGTACGCTGCCGGATACCTGATGTGTTGGCAGCATCTCTCTGGTGAGGCTGTTGGCTCTGTTTTTTTTTTGCTTTGCGTTCTTCCATCCCATCCTCTACCCACGTTTGACATCTCACGTCTCTGCAGTCTCGCACCTTGTACCACGAAGTTCTTCATAGATGATGCCAGGGCCGCTGGTCCATCGATACAAAAGTGTCACGAGATCTCAGATCATGTCGCACAGAGCCAACCTATGTTCAGTTGTTTTCAATGCTGCCCTACCTTGAAATGAAGCGGCCTTGATAGACAAAGAACCTGTCGTGGAAACGAAATACTGGAGCACCTGCAGCTACCCTTCCCTGATTTTGGCTCTCGCTCTGTCACTTTGCTTTGCGTCCTTAGCTGAGCATTCGAGCTTCCCCGGGTTTTCAATATAAAGTCCTCAGATATCTGTGGTCACGCAGGGTGGTTTCTGTCATCATCTCACTCCATTCCTTCCTCGTCGACACGACCAAATATCCTCCATAAAGACATAAAGTTGTCGATTGAAAGCTTTCCGCAACCAGCCAAAAACTTGACTACTTTCCGCTACCAAGAATGGCTACCAAAACCCACAAGACCTGGCAGGAAGAGCTTGCTGGTAAGCCTCGTACCTTCGTGGGTACTTGTTCTTCAGCTAACCTGTTGGCAGCTGAATGCCGGAAACTGAGACTGCCTGCTCCCCAATTCAATATAGTCTCTGATCGTCGAGGTGAGTTCCATATTGGGATAGCTCGTTTTCCGACTCTTCGAGCAGGATTTGCTCAATATTGTTCCCAGGCTGATCTATTGCGATTGATTTCTAGGTGGGCGGACTGCTTGGTCTGCTACAGTCACAATTCAGGGCCAGAATCTCGCAGCAAGATACTGGTACGATGGGCAATACCTTAATAATGCCAAAGAAGACGCGGCCGAGGTAGCTTGCACCAAACTACGCAACCCTTCAATCACCGCCGGCCAGTCAACGGTCTACCGCGCACAGTCTGGCTATGGTGGGCCCTGGGCTGCTCGCTGAGTCTCGTGCTGCGACATGTGTTGGACTGCAATACAGTGCTTCCAACCGGGTACAAAGCCATGGGCAGGTTTCCAAGTCGAATTTCCGGAGGGGTAATTATCTCAATACCTGCTGTATCCAATGGGGCAAAATAAGGGTTTCGAATGAGAGCATAGCGATGGCGTTATGGTGACACACAGACTCAGGACAGCAAGGGGGTTAGGAGGGTCCTTTTTTTCTTTTTGGGATTGGATTTTCTTTCTCCTTTGTCTCCGTTGATCTCTTGTTTCTCAGAACAAAACAACCCCCCAAGATTCCAAGAGAGATTAGAACCAGTCTGTCCTCTTGTCCAGGCTCCAAGCTGTCTGTCAGAGGGAGAGGTCTCAGTCCTCAGTCAAATTTTCTTGACCGCTTTTCAGGGTTGATAGAAGAAAATGCAGGAATCTATGATATCTCATGCTTGCCTATGTTTCGATTCTGGCTGTGCCTTATCCTGCGCAGGTGTCCGATTCGCGCGCTGGATAGAATGCTCTTTTCTGTTCACCAGCTCATCATGTCATGCGCGTCGTATCGTGTCTTTTTCGTGTGGAGCCCGGAGGATGTAATCTTGCAGCATGGGGCAAAATGTCTGTATACCGTGACCTGTCGTGCTACAGTCGATGAATGATTTGGAGACCTTCAGCGATGTCCACGCATGACCCGACGCTCTGGATGTCGAATCAAGGCGGGGGGGCTGCTGTTCTAGAGGGTGGGAAAGAGGAAAGGAACGAAGGCGTGGCCCTGGCTGAGGAAAAAGTTCCGGGCCGCAACTCGTTCTCCGTTTGCTCCGTCCGCCTCCCAAATTCTGTTTTCACTTCATCGTCACCCACTCTCCAGCAAAGCGATATTCCTCTGTGCTACGCGGCATCGATGACCTGTCAAGTACCCGGCAAGCAAAGTTGACGTGTTGGAGTACATCCCCGTGCCACCTGAATCGGCGGACGAGTGCATTTCCCATTGCCTCATTTCATATATGCACTGGGCCCGTCAAGTAACCAAACCACGTCTTGACATCTTCACCGCCGCAAAGCGGGCAATTACCGCCATTCCCTATGCATTCGGACCAGTCGCCGCCATGTCGACCGCTACAAAGCCCTCAGCGTTGACCTTCGATCTCAAAGCCCGTTGTTCGGTACGCAGCCACTACTCTCCATCCATCCCTCTGCTGCAAGACCCCTTCCCGCGATTGACAAATTTCCTTTATTTCTCCAGACATCCAAGGCCCGTGCCTCGACTCTGCATTTGCCTCATGGCCCGGTGGACCTTCCTATATTCATGCCAGTGGCCACCCAGGCGTCTCTCAAAGGCCTGACTCCCGAACAATTGGAAGAGACGGGTTGCAGACTGTGCCTGAACAATACATACCACCTGGGTTTGAAGCCTGGTCAAGCGGTTCTGGACACCATCGGCGGAGCCCATAAATTACAAGGATGGAACCACAATATCCTAACTGATAGCGGCGGGTTGGTGGTGCACAGCACCCTCTCTGGCCGCGGATGAGTGACTGATTCGAGGCATCTCAAGTTTTCAAATGGTTTCGTTGCTCAAGTTGGCGAAGATCACGGAGGAAGGCGTACGATTCCTCAGCCCCCATGATGGCAGTCCAATGTACGTGATGGCTCCGATCGAACACCACCTATGAGGTTAGAAACTCATGTCATGCACAGGCTCCTTACTCCCGAGCATTCCATGTCTCTTCAGAACTCGATTGGCTCAGATATCATGATGCAGCTCGACGATGTCATTCAGACGACATCACCTGATCATGCCCGTATGAAGGAGGCCATGGAACGGTCCATCCGCTGGCTCGACAGATGCATCGCCGCACACAAGAATCCCGAAACGCAGAACCTCTTTTGCATCATCCAGGGCGGTCTCGATCTGGAAATGAGACGACAGTGCTGCGAAGAAATGGTCAACAGGGACACGCCAGGCATAGCTATTGGTGGCCTATCTGGCGGAGAAGCAAAGGCGGATTTTTGCAAAGTGTATAGTGGCTCTCACCTCCATCAAACGTCTATCTTGAAATATCTGAACGCTCACTCTATGGACAGTGTTGATGCATGCACCGATTTACTACCCGAGAATAAGCCAAGATATGTCATGGGCATTGTACGGTATCTGTTTCCAGTACTGGCGGTGGACAAGCACTGACCTCTACAGGGTTATCCAGAAGACATAGTCGTCGCGGTAGCTCTCGGAGCGGATATGTTTGATTGTGTATGGCCGACGAGAACGGCGGTGAGCTTTCAATATCTTCAGTCGTATCTTCCCCGACCGCTACCGTTCTGACCGATGGATACTGTGTAGCGCTTCGGCAATGCGATCACTTCTAGCGGCGTCTTGAACCTAAAAAATGCTCGGTATGCTGAGGACTTCGGCCCCGTCGAGCAAGGATGTACCTGCACTTGCTGTCGGCCGAAAGAGGATGGCGGTCTTGCCATCACCAGAGCGTATATATACCATCTTGCGGCTAAGGAGACTGTTGGGGCTCACCTGTATGTTTTCATCTCTCATCTCGTCTTGTTTACTTTCCGGCCGTGATTCCTGGTTTTGTCTAAGATATCCTCTGGATCAACTGATTAACTCGGTGCGTTTTACAGATTGACAATGCATAATGTGCATCACCTGCTTTCACTAATGCGGCGAATCAGAACGGCCATCATGGAAGACCGGTATCCTGCATTCTGCAAACAATTCTTTGAAAAGTACTTTGACGGACAACCTCCACCGGAGTGGGCTGTCGATGCTCTTAAGGGAGTGGGGATTGAGATATAATTAATCACACCGCGCACCCTATGTCGTTGGGACTGACTGGGACTGTCAGGACGATGGCAGCGCGGCTGGACTTTGGGTTCCGGCGTCGGTAGGGTGCGCCTTGATTTCGGTCTCACTGCATCCCTCATTCCAGACTTAGCATGGTCCTTTCTGAGCAGGAAACGCCCAAGGCGCGTTCAAGGCCATTTCTATTCTATGTGGGCCAATCTGCGAGATGATGACAATGATCATGCTCGGTTCAGGTCACTTTGGTATGTAGTCGGCGACAAAAAGAAAGCCAGAAAATCCGTCTTAGTATCGTCAAAATCTTGCGGTCTGCGAGATCCCTCCATCCCGTAAATTTCTATCGGTAATTTGTCGTAGTGTTCCCAAAATGTGCGGTCATAGACACCGCCCACCAACAGTCAAACTGTGACAATAACCCAATTTCAACGACAATTCAGATCCTCGATTGTTCAACGAGCCTTCCTTTGTCGTTGACCTGGACCTGGGCCTTTTTTTCGAGCTCCCTTTGGAAGCTCCCGTCCAGGGCCGTGACAAGGGCATAGATGGCCCTGAGCAGGGGCGTCTGCACGCCTCTTTCCTCAGCCAACCGGACGGCGTTGCCGACGATGGCATCGACCTCCATCCTCGCGCCGACCTTTGCGTCGGCGAGCATGGAGGGTTCGACGCCAGGCAGCTCCCTGACCTTGGCGCGGTTGATTTGGTACGCGACAGTGTCAGCGTTGATGTTGTCGTAGCCGAGCGACTGGGCGATGGACGCGATCTCGGTCATGAGCGACCTGATCAGACCTAGTGAGTACTCTGGTGGGGAGGACTTGAGGAACTGGGCGTCGCGCGACCGCGAGAGTGCGCACACCGGGTTCCAGCTCGCGTTGACCATGAGCTTGCTCCAGCGCTGCGGTTGCACGTCCTCGTGCAGTTCCGTGCTGCCTCCTCCCGCGTTGAGGAGGCGGGCGAACGATTCGGCCGCGGATTGGTGCGCCCGTGGCGCATCGGAGGGGTACGTGCCAATGTGCAAGAGTTCAATCTCGCGGTGGGCGATCACGGCGGGAGCGGTCTGGGTGGCGGGGAGGTACACCACGCAGCTCAGCAAGGGGTTGTCTGGATAGAGGGTTCGGTAAGGTTCTTCGATGGCGATGCCATTCTGAATGAGGGCGATAGTCGTGTGAGGTGCGATGGCCGGGCGGAGCTGTTCCGGCATCGATGGTGTCGTGTGTATGGCCTTCGCCGTGACAACGATGTAGTCGAATGGTTTTCCCCCGGAGAGCGAGACGGCTTCGTCCACGGTCCGCACCACCTGGGGTTTAAAGTTGAGGCCTTCCCCAAAGATGGTCGAGTTGATGGTGAAGCCTGCTGTCGAGGCGACCGCATGGTTCGAACGGCATACTGTGTAGAGGTTGGCTGGGCCGACGGCACGGAAGAGTATCCAGGCGTAGACGGCGCCGACGCTGCCGGTGCCGAAGACGAGGACCTGCGGAGGAGAAACTGGAGGGGGAGACATGGCTGTGCTGGGCAGAACGCGTTAATGGGGGATGTGTATGATGAGCGGCTTTTTCTGCTTGCGCAAGAGACTGGTATTCCGCTGGGGGAGTGATACATAAGAATTGAGATATCACCGGTTATGAGCGAGGGATGGGTGTGGAGATATCGGCATACGTCCCGATGGATGATGGATGCGATCATCTCATATCCAATGGGATAGCTTTGAGTTATTTCCGAGCGGGTGAGGAGAACTTGGGCAGGACGAGAAATTATGGAATCATTGTGTCTGTCTCTCTGGAGCAAAAGGCGGAAGAAAAAGAAAAGAAATATGACTGCCTACCTTTTCATCGTTCGCTGCAATACACAGCCCGACCTCGCAGTCTCGGTGGAGCAACGCTGGACAGCGCTCAGGCGACCAGTTCTTCGAACGGGGACAGCAACTGTCTGGCAGGAAGGTAATGCAGACGGTTTTCTTGTGTAAATATATCGATGTTGATGATAAGTGATACAGAATCGAGTACCGGTACCGCCAGGATATGGCAGTCGTGGTAACGGCCTTGATATGCCTAAGACCAGGCGCCACCAACCGCAGCCCTGGAGAGACGGTCTCATATTTGGCATGAGGCCTTGTGATGTTGCATTTCGGCCCCAATGATAAAAAAGAGTGGTAGGGGACTGTGTGCGGTGAGGACGACGAGTACAACGAAGAAAAGAAGACGTTGCACTCTTCTGCGCTGGCTGTAGAAGATGTCGAAGGCTGAGGATACGTCTTCATCCATCTTGCATCGGATGAGGGAACCCAACGGCGGAGCAGATGCCGCGCACGCGACGTGCAGCCGACGACGCGACTCAGGCGACCACAGGCACAAAAAAGGGGCAGCAGGGGGTCGTCAGGGTCGCCAGGGTCAGCCAAATGACGTTGTGCATGCCCCCAGAGGCTGAAATCCCACCGGTGCCACTTCCCAGGATGGGAGAGCCGCTTTCCTTTTACCATTACCGAATAGTATTTGGTCCATCCAGACCCAAACCCAGTACCCAGTACCCGGTACATACAATCAAGAGGAGGAGTCGACCACCTACACCACAACATTCCTCCAAGAAAGGCACTGCCATGGATCCCGATATACCTACGCCCTCGATTGAGCACGATGCCCTCCAAGGTGCCACCAACACCCGCGCCTTCACCACAACAACCCCAGGTCTCGTGTCACCCTCGATCCGAGTGAATCATCAAGACCAAGACCACAACCACACCCATGCGCACCCTGCCTTGCTGGGTGCGGCCGCGCAAATCCCCCTCCCTCCCTCTTCACCCATGCGCAGTCCCTACCACACCCCTGCGACCTCCAAGACCAAGTCTCTCTCGCCGAAGCCGCCCTCGCGCTCTCCATCTGTCGCGAGTTCGTATCGAGGCGAGAGACAAGAGAGACAGTCCACGCCGACACTGGCCACCAGGAGATCAACCTCCAGCCTGAGCAACACAAGGGGCAGCACGCCTCAATACCGTCGTACGTCCTCCAATCTCAACCCTCTGTATCCTGCGGCAAATGGCAAGATGTCCCTTCCAGAACGCCCGCCCGTCACGGCCAGTTCGGTCGCGAACGAGTTCTTTGGAAAAGAGCTAGAAGCCCATATCTCTCTACAATCCCCTGTTGTGGTCATCGTCCACGATTCATGCTATGGCCATCGCTTTTCCCGCCCGCGCACCTCCAAGAATGCCCTGGCCACAATTGTCGAGCGGCCGGAAAGAATCCACGCCACGTTGCTGGGCGCATCTGCTGCCTATGTGCGCCTGGGAGGGCGACACGCCGATGGCGAATATGCGCCTTGCCCAAAGCACCACCCATCTCGCGTGTGCAACATCCCCTTCCAGATCCGCAAAACTACTCGAAGCATCTCCCTCACCCACCCTTCGGTCACTTTCGTCCACGGTCCAAAGTGGATGGAAGAGTTGCAAGTCATGTGCGACACCGCCGAAGGGAAATTGACCCTTAACGGAAAAGAGCTGGTGAGACCGATCGGGTATGGGAAGGACGAGAATGGAACTCCCCTCCCCAAGTTGCATGAAGGCGACTTGTACTTGTGTGCAGAATCGCTGGCCGCTTTCCAGGGTTGCCTCGGGGGGGTCTGTGATGCAGTGGACACCATCTTCTCTTCACCACAAACTAGGCGAGCCTTTGTCTGTATTCGACCCCCGGGCCATCACTGCTCGTCCAATTACCCATCGGGTTTCTGCTGGCTGAACAATGTTCACGTGGGAATTGCCTATGCCGCTATGAATCACGGCCTGACGCATGCCGCTATCATCGATTTTGACCTACATCACGGAGACGGTTCCCAGAATATTGCTTGGGACCACAACCGAAAGGCACAAGGTGCGGCTAAGAATGCTGCAGCACACAAGAAGACACCTATTGCCTATTACAGCCTCCATGACATCAACTCCTATCCCTGTGAGTGGGGCGACGAAGAAAAGGTGCGAAATGCCAGCTTGTGTATTGAAAACGCTCACGGTCAGTCAATTTGGAATGTCCACCTGGAGCCTTGGAAGAGCCACGAAGAGTTCTGGAAATTGTACGAGTCCAAGTATATTATACTGCTTGACAAGGCGAGGACATTCTTGCGACACCACACGGCAAGATTACGCGCTTCCGGAAACCAGTCACCCAAGGCCGCCATCTTCATCTCCGCGGGTTTTGATGCCAGCGAATGGGAAGGTGCAGGCATGCAGAGACACAGTGTCAATGTCCCAACAGAATTCTACGCACGTTTCACGGCTGACATTGTTCGACTGGCGCACGAAGATGATCTCGGTGTGGATGGGCGAATTGTCAGCGTTCTGGAGGGTGGATACAGTGATCGCGCTCTGACTTCAGGTGTGCTAAGCCATATCTGTGGCATGGCTGGTGATAACCCTAGCTCAAACGGACAACATTCGTCGGAGACCCAGGACAACAGATTTCAAACGATCAACAACTGGGTACAAGATATACCTTCCTCTGCGGCTCGGCATCATTTTACCTATGCGGCGGATTGGTGGGCACTTCAAAACCTAGAAGAGCTCGAAGCTGTCGTCGCGGGTCGACAACCTCCAGCTTCAAGGGCGAAAGATAAGACCGGAAACTACTCGTCACCTACACAAGCGTCTACCCTCAAGATGACCGACCATGCTCGCGAGAAGCGGTCATTCTCAGCGTTGCACGCCAGACTCTCTCTAGAAGCTGGATATGAGCCTCCGCCGCCTGACGTCGACTGGGCCATAGCTTCGTACGAGCTCTCTCGTGTCATTATCCCCAGCGATCGCCAGACTTTGAGTTGTACCCATGAGGACCTCAACGCAGAAGCCACCAAAGGTCGACGAGAGCGGCAATCAACTGTCGGCTTACCCCCTGGTCCAGACGAACGAATGCAACTGCGTGATCGAAAGGCGAAAGGGCCATCTGCTAGCCTCGCTGCTGTACGAGCAGTATCGCGGAACGGCAATCGGCGGACAACCATTGCAGCGGTTAGCGACTTGCCTGATCCGACCTTGCAGAATCCAGACTTGCCCGACGGGACAATGCGCCGAAGATCCAGTGATGCATCGAGCATCTTATCAAGTTTTCAAGGCATGAAGTTGACAGATCAGAGCGCCGTCGACACTGAATTTTTACCAAAGCCGCCAAATGGACAAGTATCTTCGAGGGCACCATCGACTGCTCCGGGAAAGCCTGCAAAAGCTGTTGCGGTTAAGAAGACCCGAGCACCACCCACCACTAAGGCACCGGCAAAACTAAAGACTAGCCCCCGGAGGCTGAAAACTATTCATTCAGCCGCTACTGGCTTGTCCGAGCCCAAAGCTTCTCCTACCCTTGCTCAGGGAAATACAGTCAAGAGAGAAGCACCTTCATCTTCCCAAGAGGGCCACAAAGAAGTGCCGAATACCGATGAAATAGACAATCTAACAAATGGGATGAAAAAGATTACGATCAAACTGAAAATGCCCACCGCAGAAGAGCATGCCGCTAAACAGAACCAAAAGCTGGTTGATGATAAACAGAAGAAGCCTCGCGCACCAAGGAAACCGCTAGTACCGAAGAATTTAAAGCCAACCAAAACAGCACCTGCCACCAATCCCGAGTATTCGGCCAATATGCAACCGAAGGTCGTGGAAGACGGCCCTCAGGAGCACTCTGAAACCTCGGCCGCAAGCATAGCCGGAATGAGAATCCCCAGTGCTGTTACCCACACTGTCGAAGCTGCTATTCCTAGCCCTAGCGTGGAATCTCCACCTGCCGACAAAGGCATGGACTTGCCTCTAACATACATGGCACCTCTGGAAGTCAACGGACAACAACAACCACAGGAATCAACAAAACCTGCGGCGATTGTGACTGTCCATGTATCCGACGCGCAAGCTCCAACATCTGATCTTGCCTTCGTTCTATCTCAACAGCCATCTTCTTGGCCTCTACAAACAACCACCAAATCTGCTTCATCGGGAGGGTCTTTGTCATCTGGAACGGACAACCCGGCCCAGAGAACAAAGCAGGACCTACCCGTATTTAGTTCAAGCTCACCTATTCCGTTTGCTGCCTCCACCGACAAAGAACCATACTCGCAGGCACTGAGCCATGAACAAGCTACGAACCAGCAAGCTTGAGTTTGGGATATTCGCACGGCGCCGCAGCAAAAGTGAGGATTGTGGAAGGACTTTTGGAGGAGGAATAAGTTCTCTATGCTGATTTCTTGGACTGGGATCAATCGGTGTGACCTCTGGATATGGAGCCCTTGAGGGGTTCAACCCGGTCCCTTGCCGGTCTTCCTCTTTCCTTTGTTCCTCTTTTGTTTGAGTTAGAGATACCCCATACAGCATTGGTTAGGAGCTTGGATATGTATTGGGGGGAAGTCACGGTTGTTTTCAGTGCTAGTCATAGATCTTGAAGTACGACCACCCATCCGGCATTGGAAAGAGCATGGGGGGATGGAGCTCGGCCAGCAGACTCAATTAGAGGAACGGTGCTCGTTGAATGAAGAAATAATGAGTTGCTTTCAAATCGATCTATTGATGCTCTGCCCTCCCGTAGGCCCCCTAACTCAAGTCGTAGACCAAAACACCACAAACTGATATCGTGAAGAAACACACGAATCTCGCATGACGTTAGCAAACAGCAAACCTGCAGACAAAATACTCCACATCCAATGCAATCCTTTCCTCAGCCGCCACTCACATAACCACACAGGCGTCCCTCTTCGTGCGGCCTTCCCTCTTACCCTCCGGCGCGTTCTCCCTCGCCTGCAACTTGTCACCATACTGCCACAAGAGGTCCCTCTGGTCTCTCTCGTTCAGCGAGGCAAACTTGGCCGTGCGCATGATTTCCTCGCGCGAGTGGCGGCCCGTCTGGATCATGCGCTCGACGTCGTCGCGTATGTCCCTGTAGGCGCGGCTGGCAGCTTGTTTCTGCCGGGTCGCTGCCTGTGATGCCTCGCCATAGCACGTGCTTGGGCTGTTGTGTGGCGCCTTGGCTTGCGTGGGCGAGATGCGGCGCGCGGAGGGATACGAGGGTTTGCGGCGTTTGGAGACGCCCGCACCGTCGTACAGGAGCGGAGATCTGTCGTTGCGTCGCCGCGTTGGGGAGGTGTTTGTTGGGATCCCTGGGATCAGGTTGGGAGGGATATCTGACATTTCGTACACATTGCCATAGCCATAGCCGCGCCCGTTGGTTGGGGAGTAGCCATAATCTGTTGTAGGACTCCTGCGCTGCTCGCTTGCAGCCGGCATGGCGATTTCCGACAAGTCCTGCGCGATATTGCCTAGCCGGCCAAACATTCTGGGCGTGTCGCTCGAATATGTGTTTCGGGAATTTCTCTGCCGCTTGATGACCTTGGTGGGGCTGGTGCCTGAATAGCGCTTCTGCGGCAGCGTTGTCGGATAGTTGGCGTACGGTGCGAACTCGGAGAAGTCATAGGCGTCCCCATCCTGTTGCTCACTTGTGGAGGAGGTGCCCTTTCGGGCTTTTGCGCGACGGGATACTGCTTGAGCTTGAGGTGGTAGCGCCACGGGAAGCATCGGCTGCTGAACGCTGCGTCCCAGCGGATGGATGTTATCTTCCGGATGAAAAGGGACGCCTCGACGGAGGCGCCGTACGCAATCATCGCAATTCCATGGCATTTGATGCCTGACAGCGTTGCCTATCTCTTTGTCGCATGCTCGGGTCGGGAGCGCGCAGCCGCCATCTCTTCTGGTGAAGTTGCCATTGTGGCCGCACTGGAAGACGGCCAGATCCCAGATACACATTTTTGCCGCTGATTGAGGTTGGAGGGGTCTTCTTTGAGACTTCTGTTGAAAATGCCGTGAAGTATATCACTGGTGTATATGAAGGTGTGGAAAGGGGAAGAAGACCCGGGTATGTTACGATGCAGAGAGTGAAAGGATGGCCATACAAAACCTTTCTTTGTTCCGAAAGTCCGCATGCGGACGATCTGGTCCTTGAAAAAGGAACCTCGGAGCAACCGAGAATAATGCAATGTCAATTGAGACATAGAGCTTGCATCGTCATGGCTCGCGCGCTGGAACAATTCTCATTCTTACCTTGCTTTCTACTGTGGTTGGCTAGATATTGGCTTGTGTTATGCTGTATGACTTTCGTAGAGAGACCAGAAGTGGCATCCATGCCCGTCCGGTGCTGGATCATGAGACCACAGACTTTCTTCATTAGTCGACAGTGAAGAGACTTGTTGTTGTATCAACCACTCCATGATCGGGGAAGAAACACAGCATGGGTGTGGTGGTGGGCGTTTTTATTTTAATCCAGAAGGCGACGAGGCTGAGGCGCTGTGCCAAGAAATATTACGCCAAGAGATATTGCGGTTGCCCCTCGAGACAGTTTGTAGCCTTCCGAATCGGGACACAGCTAGTGAGAGTACTATTATCGTCTGCCATCATCGCCATGGCCTAAACAGACCCAACCCCATTCGCTCAGCTTTCCTCCACATGACGAAGACTTCATCTGTGCTGCATGTACGCCCCTCGCGCCGACTGCATTGTTAACTGCGCATGGATTCATATTTGATCTGACCGCCATCTTCAACTGTTATCTCGAGTAAACAAACCTGCCTCTCGACGAGCGATGGAAGAACATCCATCTCTTACCCAAGTACCACCCAGCTATCCCGATGGACCTCCTTCTTATGCCAATGGTCCCGCCGATGAAGACATCATGAGTGTTCCCGGAAACAGCAGCACATCGCTTAGGCTGCTCCCGCAGGGTCAGGATGAATACAGATCGTATGTGACAAGCTCCGTTTCTTCTGCGCAATTCAATGGACCGCCTTCCCCCAGGCGTAAGCCGCTGCCAAATCCAAAGGTGTCGCACGTTTCATGGGAAGACTCTCCCACAGAGTCCGCCGTCCGAGGGGCCAGACTGCAATCACCACTGTCTTCATTGATCGCCGAAGCCGAGGGAAAGCTTCGACGCAGTCGTGAGACAACCGCCTTCATTGGCCGCGCGCCTACCCTCGAGGCTCCTGTGACCCTCAAAAAAAACTCCCAGACTGACCGAAGCCTCCCTAATAGACCATCTCCCTCCATGCGAGGTTCGCCGGAAAGATACCGACCTACGGCATCAACCGCGTACAGTTCAAGGCCTGGTTCCAGCCTAGGACGAGCCCCCTCGATACCTCCGCCTACGGCGAATCCTCGCTCACCCATCAGACCCTCCACCCCTTCTCGAGTATCTACCGACTGGGGCAGACCTGCTGCCTCGAGCGTCTCATACGAACCGGCAGATCTTAATGGCAGTCCACGGCCTGGCACACCATCGTCACAGTATGGCGGGAGTCCACGGAGACCGCTGCCTCCTGCACCGCTCTTCTCGGCCAAAGGCGCGGCAACAGAAACGACGATACCCATGCCAGACCCGGAATCAGAAAACGATGTTTTTGTGAACGGTCACGAGATTGTTCCCGACAACGATCCCAGAGCGAGTCTGAAATCGGCCCATTCATACATGACTGACTCGACTTTCACGGAGGAGGACGACGCACCAAGTGAAAAGTTTGATCACTATGGCCCTGCTCCAGAAGGAAGACAGGACCGAAGAGGATTGAGGGCAGCTCAGATGACGAAGAAAGAAGTGCGACTGATCAACGGAGAGCTGATTCTCGAGTGCAAGATCCCTACAATTCTCCACAGCTTTTTGCCCAGGAGGGATGAACGAGAATTCACACACATGCGATATACGGCAGTAACCTGCGACCCAGACGACTTCGTTGTGAAAGGCTACAAGTTGCGCCAGAATATTGGACCCACCATTCGAGAAACGGAGCTTTTCATCTGCGTTACCATGTATAACGAAGGCGAAATCGAGTTTACCAGGACAATGCACGGTATTATGAGGAACATCAGCCACTTCTGCTCGAGGACAAAATCTAGGACTTGGGGCAAAGACGGTTGGCAGAAGATTGTCGTTTGCATCATCGCCGACGGAAGACAGAAGGTCCATCCTCGCACGCTGAATGCTCTGGCAGCCATGGGAGTCTACCAGGATGGGATAGCCAAGAACATCGTCAACCAGAAAGAAGTCACCGCACATGTGTATGAATACACGACTCAAGTCTCGCTAGACGAAACCCTCAAATTCAAAGGCGCTGAAAAAGGGATTGTGCCGTGCCAAATGATCTTCTGCCTGAAGGAGAAGAATAAGAAGAAACTCAACTCTCACCGCTGGTTCTTCAATGCGTTCGGCCGTGCCTTGACACCCAACGTTTGCATCCTGCTTGATGTGGGTACCAAACCAGACTCGAAAGCGTTGTATCATCTCTGGAAAGCGTTCGATCAAGATTCGAATGTCGCTGGAGCAGCCGGTGAAATCAAGGCTGACAAAGGCAGGGGGTGGATGGGCTTGCTGAACCCGCTGGTCGCCTCACAAAACTTCGAGTACAAGATGAGTAACATCCTCGATAAGCCACTCGAGTCAGTCTTTGGCTATATCACCGTCTTACCTGGTGCACTATCAGCATATCGATACTACGCCCTTCAAAATGACCCGAGTGGCTATGGTCCTCTCAGCCAGTACTTCAAGGGGGAAACCCTGCATGGCCGTGACGCAGATGTCTTCACCGCCAATATGTACCTTGCTGAAGACCGAATTCTCTGCTGGGAGCTTGTTGCGAAACGTGGCGAACAGTGGGTTTTGAAATTTGTCAAAAGCGCTTATGGAGAAACTGATGTGCCTGGTAAGCGGAAAAGAAATAGACAAGTTGAGGGAATCTGGGCTGACCAACTGCAGATGCCGTTCCCGAGTTCATCTCTCAACGACGGCGCTGGCTCAACGGCGCTTTCTTCGCGGCAGTGTACTCGTTGGTCCACTTCAAACAAATTTGGCATACCGACCACACTGTGACTCGAAAGATCTTGCTGCATATCGAGTTCTTCTACCAGCTCATCTCACTTATATTCACCTTCTTCTCCCTCGCAAACTTCTACCTCACCTTCTACTTCATTGCCGGCTCCTTAGCAGACCCTCAGATCGATCCCTTTGGTCATAACATCGGGAAATACATCTTTGTCATCCTCCGCTATATTACGGTGCTGTTGATCTGTCTGCAATTCATCCTCAGTATGGGAAACCGGCCGCAGGGGGCGAAGAAGCTCTTCACCGGCACCATGGTCACATATTCGATCATCATGGCATACACCACCTTTGCATCTCTCTACATTGTCATCAAGCAACTCACAACGCACACGGTGGAAAAGACGGACCCAGACAATCCGTACAAGCTAGGCAACAACATCTTTACCAACCTCATTGTCAGCACGGTCAGCACCGTTGGCCTTTACTTCCTCATGTCATTTTTGTACCTGGATCCGTGGCACATGTTCACCAGCTCCGCGCAATACTTTGCCCTCTTGCCTTCTTACATTTGCACGTTGCAAGTGTATGCCTTCTGCAACACCCACGACGTCACTTGGGGTACCAAGGGCGACAATGTAATGCATACCGACCTCGGGACTGCCAAAGCAGTCGGGTCAGGTGGAAACACTGTGGAGGTGGAAATGCCCTCTGAACAACTTGACATCGATTCCGGATACGATGTCGCACTTCGCAACTTGCGGGACAGAGTCGAAGTACCCAAACAGCCCATCAGCGAATCCCAGTTGCAGGAAGACTATTACAAGTCCGTCCGTACGTACATGGTCGCGGTGTGGATGGTTTGCAATGCCATTCTCGCCATGGCTGTTTCCGAGGCTTACCCTGTGGGCAGCCACATTAGCGACAACGTCTACTTGAAACTCCTTTTGTGGTCCGTCGCCGCTGTCGCACTTTTCCGTGCCATTGGCTCCTCGGCATTTGGAATCATCAACCTCATCTCGGCAATTGTGGAGGGGAGGTTACAGGCCAAGTTTGAGAAGATCTTTGGTGGCGGAGACGAGAACGGTCGACATAGGGCTGGGTTAGGAAGCGGAATCAGTGAGAGTGGCAAGACAGGATTGAGTGGCGGGAGTAAAGGGAGTGCCACAGGAATCAGTTTGAGTGAAGTGACGAGCAAGATCTCGGAGAAGTTTAGCTGGATGAGCAGGAGATAATAATGCCCGGATGTTTATGGGACGGAAACAGACGATTGGATGTGTTTTGAAACGAGGTGGGCGCGTTATGGTTTATGTATGACAATGGACTTGTATGATTTGTTTGCTGAGGGTTTGGGGGACAGGGGGGAGTAATGCACCGCATGCTTGGAAAGAAGAGAAAAAGTTCGGATACTGTCGTTTTGAATTTTGCTGTACTGTAAAACACTAGAAAGAAGAGAAATAAGAGGATTCGGTATCAATAGTGACAGAAGACTCCAGAGTTATTGACTTGTCCTCGGCAGCAGCGGCGGCGGCAGCAGCAATAACAGCAGTAGCAGCCTGGAAATCAGGGCTTCAATCGAGGTACCATACGGATGACGCGATCTATATAGGGATCAGGAACAGACTGCCAAGCCACAAGGATAATACACCACATCACGGCCTGTATGAACTTACTTGGCCGTGTTCTTGGCCCTCTCGGAACAAGGAAATATTACTTATAGGTAACCTCTCAGGGTTCAAGTTTCAACGAAGGGTTCAAGTAGAGGAAAGGAGGGAGGATATGGACGGGCGCAGAGTGGCAGAGGGATATCATATTGTTTTGGATTGGACCAGACTGGATTTACCTTGACGGGAATGGATGGATTGGAGTCTATTTAACTTGATACCCGCGCATGAGTATAAAGATCCATACCTACGTACGTAACCTTTCACTTAGCATGGTGAGATGGCCTGACTTGCTCTCCAAACAACTCTACCCTGCCCTGATCCCAAACCCATCCTGAGAAAAGACACACCTCTCGAAGGTGAGATAGGTTCGACGCACCTGTGTTGATATCAGAACGCCTCACCGTTTTCTTTTTTTGTAACAATATTCTTCCTTTTTCCTTTTTTTTTTGGCGCTTCTCTCTGGATCGGAGACAGTCTCCCCGCGGGGGGGGGG
>NW_015971585.1:756030-826256 GCF_000835475.1 Cladophialophora bantiana CBS 173.52
TGTTGTTGTTGTTGTTGTTGTTGTTGTTGTTGTTGTTGTTGTTGTTGTTGTTGTTGTTGTTGTTGTTGTTGTTGTTGTTGTTGTTGTTGTTGTTGTTGAGTTTGTTTACAAGTTGGCAGAGAGGGGAGGGAGAGAATTAGAAACCAAAGGTAGTTGAGGACCCGCGATAGATACCTTGTAACTTTTCCTTGCCCTTTTTGGTTGGCCCTGTTCTCCACGCATGCAATGCATGTCCAGCTCTTGTTTGTGACTTTCGTGGGAAAGAAAAATATTGAGAAAACATCATCCCATCGCAACCGTCCCGGACATCTTCGACGCCTTGGGCCAGGCTCAAGCTCGGCTGTGGCTCCTCCGCCTCTTGCTCTGCTCCGAAGCCATGTCATATTACCTGACCCATGAACATCATCATCCTCCTCCTTTTTTTTTCTTGTAACCCCTTCCCTCCCTTACCGTTCGATGATGAGTTTCATTGCACGTGCCTCACTACATCATCTAGAGCCTGTGCAAAGTAGTGGACGTTGCCCGTGTTCAACCCAGCCATACTGATCCGGCCATTCTTGGTCATGTACACATGCCACTTCTCCCTGATGGCTAACACCTGCTTCTCGGTGATGCCCGTGAAACTGAACATGCCGATTTGACTCGTAATGTGATCCCAGTTGCCAGGAGTGCCCAACCGGTCGAGCTCGGCTTTGAGAGATTTCCGCATCTCAATGATGCGCCCGGACATGGTGCGCAGATCGTGTTCCCATTCCTTGAAGAGTTGTGGGTCGTTCAGGACGAGGGAGGCGATACGTGCGCCGTATGCGGGCGGATTGGAGATTTCGGAGCGCTGCAGTATGGCAAGTTGGGAGGAGACACGTTTCACAACGTCCTGTGCGTTGGCCCCAGGAGCAGCCACGAAATGGAATGCGCCCGCTCTTTCACCATACAGACCAAAATTCTTTGCGAAGGATTGAGCAATGACCAACTCGAAGCCCTGCTCCACGAAATAGCGGATCGAAAAGTTATCCTGTGCTAGGTCCCCCGAAGCGAAACCCTGATACGCGCAGTCGAAGAAGGGAAATAGTTTGCGCTCGCGCATGACTTCGGCAATCTGCTTCCATTGGTCCGGCGTTGGATCGACACCAGTGGGGTTGTGTGCGCAAGCATGCAATAGAATGATGCTTCCTTCAGGCGCAGATTTCAGGGCAGAAAGCAGACCTTCGCAGTCGAGCATTTTTGTTTTGGAGGAGAAGTAGGGGTAGGACTTGATCGGGAGGTGGACATTGGTGAAAATTTGGTTGTGGTTCGCCCATGTCGGGTTGGATAGGTAAATGGCGGGCGTGGGTTTGGGGAGGAATTTGGCGAGGAAGAGGCCGCCCAGATGGACGGCGCCCGTTCCTGAGATAGTCTGGAGACTGCAGGCCTGCAAGAAACAGATGGTATGTCAGTCCAAAGGGCGAAAGGTGAGAAAGAAGTGGAATTGGTAGAAAGTGCATACCCGTCCTTCTCGGATTGCGGGGCTGTCTCCACCAAGGATGAGTTTCTGCGCCGCTGAAGTGAACTCTGGGAGACCAGCGATGGGGAGGTATTCGTGGTTGAGGTTAGGATCGTTCCGGAGGATCTCATCGGCCTGGCTGAGGGTTAGTCGAGCTCGCGCATGTCCTCGACGTTGCCGAGGATCATGGATAGCACACCTTCTTGACGACAGGCAACACCCAGGGTTTCGCATTGTTATCCCTGTATGCGCCAATGCCCAGATCAACCTTCTTGTCAAAGGGATCTCTTCGGTAAGCCGCCATCAACCCAAACAGAGGGTCCTCGGGAGCCTGGGGGACGACATTGGCGTCGAACAGGGTCGGGGCCGTATCGGTTGACACAGAACCCATTGTGTGATTCCTGATCTGAGTCAGTCGGGCGGGAGCGTTGGTTTGCGAAGAGGAACTGGAAGAGGAAGACGAGGTTGAGCGGAAAGAAGAGTCAAAAGATTTGGGTTTTGGCGGTGAGGGTGAGGGCATGTCGAGGAATTTATTCAAGCGTGGAGTGACGGAGAGGGAACGTCTTGGGGAAAGGCACGAAAGGCACGAAAGGGCGTTGCGGAACTTCATCCTTTAGGACGGGCGGATGCACGATATACCACTACCAAGTACCCAAGCCACGCACGAGATTTAGTGCCATGAGGTTGGTCCAGGGACCAGAGACTAGTACCTCGTAAGCCCCTCCGTACGGGAACATGGGGACCAGAAAAAAAAATAAAAATCGGCTTCAGGTCAGATGGACATGCTGCATCTCCAACACCGAAGCTCGACTCCAACTAGTCCATCCCGGCTCGCCAGGGATGCACTCCAGAGTCCAATCTGTTCACCCTGCCTTGACTTGCTTTCCTGATCCTCACATGCTCGACAATGTTACTTTTCCCTGCCCAAAGGGCATCTGATGTCACGTATGAGTGGCGCCTCTCGCCGCTGACCAAGATGAAGCTGGGGTGGTCTTTCTAGTAGTTTGTATGCCGGTCGATGGCGATAGGATTCGTAGCGGCGCAAAATACGACCGAACACAACCAGTACACCTTCAGTCAACAGGTGGTAGCGGAGGCAGTCAATGTCCCTGTCATATCTGCTCACGCAGCGCCTTTTCTTCCTGCCACCAGCCTCGTCCGTTTTCCTACTGTAGAATCAGAATATCAAGTCCCACACCACCAGAAACGAACAGAAGCCTACTGTCGCGTAGAACACCAACCTCGCCGTACTCCCCCTCTCGCTGGCCTTCTTCAACTCTCGATTTCCCTTGCGCACATTCTCATCCGTATTAGACGCATCCTGAACCAATGCATCGATCATCTCGCCCTGGACACTCAAATGTCCCACGAGCGTCTGCTGCAGACTGCCGATTTCCATCAGCGACCTTTCCACCTGCGTCACTTTGGCGAGTTGGTCGTTGAAATGCTCGAATATGCCTCGGTTTTCCTCCTCGAACAGTTGGAGTTGTTCGGGTGAGAGTTCTTCTTCCACTCCGCCTTGCGACGAGTCAACCCAGGGATTATACTCGTCGTGACCGCGTAGATCTTGAGTCGGGGGAATCGTCTCCAGATTGCCGTTTGCTGCCACCATCTCTGCATCGCGACTGGCCCGTACGCCCTTATTTCGCGGGTTGTAGAGTATACTCATTTGCTTTTGCTGTTCCCGCTCCAGCCGTTTCTCAACCATCTCCTGCTGGGCCGTGATAGCGTCCTTGAGGAATTTGTTCAGATACCACAATACGCCTTCTCTAAACATCTTTGTCGTTCTCAGTTGCCCTTCTTCGTCTATTTGTTCTCGTGATTTGCCTGCGTCGGGCGTGTCGCCGTCGCCCGCCGCCCATCGCCAGAGGATTCCGGCGGGTCTCCCATATTTTCTTTCGAGGACTTTGCTCGCAGTCTCCTGTTGTAGGTTCACCGCCGACGTGAGATTGGCTATCTTGTTGTTGATGTCGCGAAGGACCGCCGACGTCTCGGTATCGATGGCTTCTCGCTGCGAATCGTTGAGATGTTCTGGTACATCTCGACCCGGTATGTGGGAAAAGGGAGAATGCTGCTTGGCTCCTGAATGTTTTCGATGGCGAGGAGGCGGCGCAGTCGAGAGATACGGGGTGCGGATGGCGCGCAAATAACCCAAGAGGGACGAGATGGATCTGTTAATTTGGTATGCTTCTCGCAGAAACGAATCTAGCTTGCCCACAAGCTCTCGGTTTTGGCCCAGTGTCTTGGAGGAGTGTTTTTGAACCAAGACGTCAGACAAAGTCACTGTGAGATCAGTCATTGCAGCTGTTTAGTTGACGTCGACACAATGTCCGGGCGGACAAGTGACCAGAGAACCATTTGCTACTGAACACCTCACGACTCCGCAAAGCTTAGTAGCCCCAAGTTTCTCCAACCGAACAAGGCTGGGCGAGGGACTGACGAGGCTGAGCCAGTTCGACCGCATGAATGAAATTCCCCGAGTGCTAAGTGGTCCTATTAACGTACCGTCGACATCTGGAACGGAAAGAGCGAGGCTTCTTTCTCATGTGATGGCGTTGATGGCCCAGATTCAATCGGTGTACTTGGAATCATACTGGATGCAGCCCTTCCTGTCTCAATTCAAGGCCATATAGTACAAAATCTAGACCCCGTCATTTATTCGTGTACAACGGTTAAGAATCCTATAGAATCAGGATTCTTTGCCCAATTCCATCGCTAGGTCCCAGCCAGTATCGTCTTCCCAGGTCGCCGCGCCAGATATTTGCCTACCCAAGAAGATTCCAACGCCCGTCGCGACCACAGCCACCATGAAAAAGCCATCGAACCATCGCTGTACCCAGGCGGGCTCCAGTAGGCCCGCCCCCAATGCGCTGTTGATGACGCTACCGACTTCTTTCGGCATCATGCCCCGAAGCATCAGTGCCGAGCTGATGACGTACATTCCGCTGATTTGGCTGATCAGCAGAGCGAAATTGGTTTTGGTTGCATGGAGGACCGTGGGCATGAATCGAGCGAATAGATGAAAAGTCTGTGTGACTGCCGAGAATGAAGCCAGTAGCATTGCCCCTGAGAGCAAGAATGAGATCTGCTGGGCCCACGACGCCTGATCCAGGGAGGGATAGACGTGGCGGGCAAAGAGAGCAATCGTATAGGTGACGGGGTCAGTGTCGGAAGAAGTGGCAGGCCCAGATGAGAGGATGCGGCGGCCAATGTTAATGGTGGTGGTGCATATCCGATACACACAATAACAGGCGAATATGTAGGAAAATGTCAGAGATAGTCGCCCCACGGTGGTTGTTGCCCGGAGTTGATTTGCCCGTCGTGCCCGAAGAATCGACAGCGAGGTTTCCAACGAAGAGGCCATGGTCTCGAGCCCCGAGGCCTCCATCTCGAGAAGATCCTTTTGCTGATCGAACGTGTTCTTGCGAACGACGCCCACTGCCCGGCTCCAAAAGCTCTGAATGGGACTTTCAGGGGCCATCCCCTCCATCAATCTCAGCCTCTCTTTTTTCTCGGCAATCATATCCATGGTCGCGTCTAGTCCGGCCTGTTTCCGGGTAATGTCCGTGTCGGCGACGACTTTTACCCTGGGCCCAAAGCTCTGCCAAATGGCACTCACCGAGGCGAACCCCGACAGAAGAGCCATCAAGGACACGCCAGTAATACCCAATCTGTCCAAGCACGCCTGAAAGAGACCGTCCGGCCGGGTCATGCTGTCAGAAAAACTAGGCGCTTCTGGCAGGAGCGCCCCAATCGCCCAGAATCCAAACAGAAAAGCCCCATACCCAGCGAACTCCAGCACCCACGCGAGATGAGCCCGGTTCTTTTTCTCGCCGCGAAACTTGTACCCGGACTTTGACACCACAGAAGAGATTCCCAGTAGCGGAATGGCAACTACCAGAAGACCCAGTAAACTCACGACGGTTATCTGTAGGGAGACGCTCCTAGCGGTAGGGTTGAATGAATTGGATATTTCACACAAAAGTAACTCAGTCAAGACTGCAGACAGAGCTATTGTGGAAGCAAACGTGATGGCTGCGACGCGGCGGGCGAGTTGCTGAGCGGCGGACTCGGGCGCGGCCGCTGTGACGGGTCGAGGAAGGCTTTTCACACTGCCCTCCGATGTTTTGGAGGAGGATTGTGACAGGAGAGGGTAGACCTTGCGGTAGGCGACGAAGGTTAGGACTGCGAACGTGGCGAGGAAGGGAATTGTCGAGAATGCCGCTTTGGTCGTGAAACGAGGGGCGTGCAGATAGTCCGGAGTGCACTCATCGCAGTCGTCATCAGCGCTTACGGGCAGCATGTTGGCCAGTCCGATCTTGAGAGACGACAGCCTGGTGTGCTGAATACATGTTCTCACTCGGACAACCCCCAAAGGATGGTAGAACTGTGGCAGTCGAAGTCGGAAATGGCAACGGAGAACATGCAAGACCTGTACGCAAGGGGTCCAGCCGGGGCAGGCTATAATTTTGTTATCGATTGGCCTTCAAGAGCCCCGCCACCACGGACCATGGTTGGTTCCTTCTCGCTCAAGAATGTATCGAGTCACGCCGCGAGGCTGTTTAGGGCTCGCTAGGCGTCAATAATGGCCGCCAAGGGGACCGCCCGCATCGCGCCGCGTCACCAGTCTGCGTAGAGAACACCAAGCAGGACCGAAGTATCATGGTCACCTGGAAAAGCTACTAGATCAGTGCACTTATCCCAATAGTACTTGTATTCGGTACATGCATCCGTGGAATGCTGCAGCCTCACGAATGCAGCTAGACAATACACATTTCTATCCAGTCCAACTTCTATCGTTGCAGCCAAGTCAATGCGTCAAAAGGCCTCTCCATACAGTGTAGTTCCCTGCCGAAAGTCGCCGTCCGACTTCTCAGACACATTCAGGGGCTCCAGTCAATAGTTCCCGGACGCCGCAAAAACGTCAGCCCTTCCCAGAAAGGTGTGCTTGGATGGGATCCCCTCTCGTTCAACTCCGACCGACATCCAGCCTTCGACATCAAGAGGATCGGCAAGCCAACTACCATGCCTGCACCACACAATATCGTCATACTATTGCAGGGAGGTACACTCCGTGTGTCGATCAAGGGTTGATTCCATCTATCAGCCTCGCCGTCTCCACTACCGTAGAGGATGAGGAAGCTGCTGGTGCACGATCCCAGGAAGCCGCGGCTCTGCGTCTGTCCCCGCCCGTCGTTCGAAGCGCCCTGCCGGAGTTGCTTGATAAAACAGGACGGGGATACATTCCCCAAAGATCGGGGAAGGATGGTCGACTCTCGATTGCCAGGCCCCTCCGTTTTCAAAAGGACCAATTATTATCGGGAAGGTGATCGACCGTGGCTGTATGACCGCTTTTGTGGTTTGTCGCGGAGGATGTCGGCCAACCAAGGCGTCGTCTCCCTGACAGACGGGCGACGCTCTTCGACAATCCTGGGCACTAGTAGGCGTATGTCTTCTGTATCAGAAATTGCGGCGTCACTCTCGCGGTGCTCGGGCCGCTTTGAAGGGGGATTGGGTGATCTTGCACGTTCGGTCGGCGTAGTCTCATTGTCATCCCAGTCTTCCACCAAGGCGGCAATGCTCGGACTGTTCATGGCGATATCGGCTCTTGGGGCACTTTCGGTGCTCAAATATCCTATGGGCAAGGCGAAGCTACGTTCCGGTGAATCATCATCAGACGTCACATCACTTCTGACCGAAGTGACTCGGGCAAGCGGCCCGCCGTATGTGCCTTTCAATATGCCCCGCCTTGGAGGGCCAATTGCCTTCGCAACAGCATCAGCCTCTTTCTGTGTAGCTTCCATGGATATTGAACTATGGCTGGCGCTTTCGAACACGTGGCTCCCTCCGGCGTGTTGGGCTTGCTCGAGCATGCTGCTGTAGAGACTGCGACCACTTTCCATTTGCCGTTTCTTCTTCTTTTTCAGTCGTTTGGAGCTCGGCCGCACGACAATGACCGGAACAGGTGATTGCTGCAGGCAATACTTCGAGACCGACCCTGGTAGCAAGCCTTGCATACCGCCCAAGTTTCGTCCTCTCGTTCCCACAACTAGCGCCGCAGGTTCGTACAGTTGAATCTAATTCGGGTCAGCAGGCCGAGATATGAAGATGTAAATGCTGAGGTGCCTACCATGCGCTGGAAGATTTCCTGCACTTTACCCACAGCCAATTCCATAATAATGCTAATTGCCTTCTCCTCCGAGCTGTTTTTCAGCATGACACTGTCTAACAACTGTTTTGCCTCTGTGCGATATTTATCTCGGTCATAGGGGGTGTCATGGACAGTCTTGGAGTCTTTCTCGATGACTCGAAGACAGACAATCTCATCGCCGTCGTCGACCAATTCGTCCATCATCCACTCCAAGGCATATTCAGAGTAGTCTTTCGCATCGGTCCCACACAGAAAAGTGCGAGTCCGTGAAGTGGCAGCGAAATCGCAATGCTTGTATTGCAACGTGAAAGCTTCAGTGGACGCATCTCGGTTGTCGATGGTGTCAAAGGAGACGCCGCGTTGGTAATGAGTGGGAGGAGGGGGCGATGACATTTTTCTTTGAGGCAAGGAGATTCGTGAGCCTTGAACGACGCTTTCTCTTCTTATGGTATCTTCAGCATCTGCAGTATGGAACTGGACTGACGACTTGCGTCTTGCACCATTTGTCTGGTCAACGAGTCTCGGCCTCTGAGGGGCTTTGGCCGCGCCTTTCCACGCCTCGCCAAATTTAAGCTCCTCCTCTTCCTCTGGTGAGCTGGGTGAAGCGGTGGGTTCGTGCGCTGTGGCGGTGGCCATATTTAAAGGCGCAAGGGTGACGCGGGGTAAAGCCTGAGGGTGCTCGGGACAGCAAAAAATATGATAGCAAATGAGGAACAGGCGGGCCAACGGTAAGATTGAATCAGCTGAATGTCAAAGAACAAGCAGTCACGCTGTGGATGGATCGTGCAAGCACTGCCACTTTCCTCATCTAAGGGAGTCTAGACCTTCGGTCACACTTATGGGTCTGTCGCGTGTTCTCTTGTGCCCGGATTTTCACGGTCTCTGAGGCCTGAGGGAGGCGTTCGAGCTGCTAGGTACCAAGTGGTTGAGGAGTCGTCGCCGATCAGCCAGCATGCAGCTGCATCAGGTCAGAAGTCGAAGGGGAGCAGGAGAACTTCATTGCCGGTGTTGAAGTATCTTCAGGGAGCGGGCTGTGAACATTCTTGGTATCTTGGCCTTGTCTAGAGAACTGAATACTGCTAAGCTGAAATGTTCAAATTGAGGCGAGGGCAAGCGGGGCAGAAGGATGAAGACGGCGAGCCAGGAGCTGGAAGGGTCAGAAGGGTGGAGCAGCCTCGAAACTGACAGGCTGGGCCACTTGCTGAGGGAGGAAGCCGTCACCAATCACTACCGACGACTGGTAATCAGATGAGAAGGTGCCCGGTGGAGAGCGGCTGTTGCTCATACAAGTAGACAATCATGATCCATCTCTCGTAGTAACTTTCGGGAGACGAGGGGGTGTTACCGCCGCCCACTGTGCCTACTTGTAGTAGGCACTGACTTAGTTGTTTCGCGGGGAGTTCACCAGGCGTCACTGATGACCAGGGGCCACCTTTGCCCGATCGGAAAGGACGGTACAGGCTGTTACGGCGAGAGGCAGGAGACACCACCAGATGCCTCGTGCAACGGACGACTGAGACTCCTGCCGTTCCGTCTTGCCGATGTTGGGTGCTTACAACAACTCCTACGTGAATCTTCACTGGTAGAAGTTTGTCTTCGGCAGAGTCGAGGCACCAACTCGTGCTAATGCGCGTGATGAAGGATCGCTGGCAGAAAGCGAGACCAAGACCACTCTAGTCAGGCCAGGGCTGGTTCACAACCTCACGCAGTTGCTTCTGAGGAACCCGGCGAAATCGCTACCAAGCAATGCTAACATCGAGCTGTTTTCTGCAAGCCATACGACGGACATGTGGATTTCCTGTTCTCATAGACTCCAAAACGGCAAGCTACATGACCAGGGGGCAATGGAAACTCGTGGCAGGGTTGAAATGGATGAGGTCAACGACCATTCGATGTTATTCAACATATGTCGATCATTGCGTCCTTCGCCTTCCTTTTCCTTTGCGCTCACCAACCGCCGCCTATCGGGCTGGGAGCCCAAATGACAAAGGCGACCGATTTTTCCGGAGGGCTTCTCGTCAATCTGCTGTACAGAGCCACTCCAACTGACCTGGACTAGAGGCTCGCTCGCCCAACAAGCCCATGGCAGGTCGGTTGTGCAGTAGTGTCTGCTTGTTCCTTCCTCATCAGCTAGTCCTCCGCTTCTTGGACTCGGGGTTTGGCGGCCCTGTATTTCGATTGCCCTGATTTCCGCCGTCAAGATTGTTATTCTGTCGAGTGGTTTGCTTGATGCCCTGATCCCAATATTGTCGGACCGACAACTGTCGGCCCGTGGAGGTCGGCTGGTGAAGACGTCGAGCTTGAGCACCCAAGATGTGGAACTGTCGAAGTGCCCTCTCCGAGATCATTTGTCCTGGAAGGATACGGCCAGGCATCCACTTGATAGTTTCGGACACGGTTTGGGACATCGCAATGGCAACCCTATTGACGCAACCTCATTTCTTCAGTTCGGCGTAAGGGTACGGAACAGGATCGCCCTAGGAAGGATAAATGTCAGCAGAGAAGCCAGGTATCTGAGCAAGGTCAACCCCCACCTTTCGCAAGTGAATCTTGGTCTTCCTCCTTGTGCCTTGGTGCTCGACGAAGACTTCCCGTGTATGCTCTGCCTTGAACTTGCGTACAAAGCGTGGGTCCCAGAGCTCACTAGCTACGCCTAGATCTTTGCAACACCGCATCATTGCGTTGGATTTACAGCCTTCGACAGCGGTTGGTATACCCTCTTTTGAGAAGTAATCTTGCTCCCCGCGCGCAATCGAAACCAGTCTGCCCGCGAGTTAGCCTATATGTAATGCTCGTTCAAGTCCACTCACCTTCCGTGCGCCAGCAATGCATATTCTCGCGTCACAGACTTCTCCGTGACAATTGTCTCGCCTCTTGGAGCCAATCCCCAGCCGCCAGGGCCAAAGGCCTTGTTCAGAATCCGTCTATATTTGATCTCGGGGAGATAAATGATGCCATCCGGCTTGATCTCAATGTCCTCAGGAGCTATAGGCGCCTGCAGTGTATCCGCAGCCTCTTTGGAGAATGGTTCCACGGAGAGCCCGTGAAAAGACCTTGTCCAATCAACCCGTGAGGGGTCATCTTCTTGTAAAGTCAACGGCTGGTCTTCAAGGTTGTCGAGAGAATGGCGCTTAGGGTCCGCCGGCGTCGCTTGAGGAGGTGATGTTGTCTTTGATTGCGGGTCTGTGGCTGCTGCGGCCCCAGTCAGTCGAGCTGAAGATTTTGTGAAGATAGTACGCGGCAGGGTGGTACGCAGGGACCGAGAAGTCGATAGCGCAGTCTCTGGAAACGAGCAGCAGAGGGTGATCAACGAATTCGAGAGCCGGATCGACGCAGATGCACTCAAAGCTTTGAGAGGCAATCGAGTAACTGGCGACATTTCCTGGATCTGCGGCGGCAGAAGGGGAGTAAATCTACCAAAGTTCTCAAATGAATATATCTACAGCAACGACTGCTGATGAGCCGGCGCTGGCAAAAGAAGACAACTTATATTACAGAGGAGAAAGAGAGAGAATGTGGATGAAATACTCGGTACTTATTGCGAAGACGAGATATGAAGGATGAGAGAGCAGAAGCCAGTTCCTGAGTAGGGAGTGGGTGAAGCTCCAATGCCTCCTGTATTTTTTTTGGAGGCGCGTTTTCGAACGTGAACGCCCAACCTCGTGACCCTGGCCACCGTCTGCCACACACCACATGGATGCAGCATCTTTCCCAGTGGTATTCTCAAAGCCCCTTTTCGGTCGCGGACACGTCCTTGCTTTGAGTACGCTCCTCGTTTCCTTTACGCTTCCAACACTGCCTGAAAGCCTCCATCTAATATATATATATATATATATATAGTCAGCTTGGTGATCTTTGGACAAGTGCTCCGCCGTCTGGACGCCGAGGACCTACGAGGACGAACAGACCCAGAGCGGAAAAATCTTTCACGAAGTGATTGAGGTTGGGGTTCAACACATACTTCGGCCTTGCAAGCTCTCCAGTCTTTCTTCTCAAAGTAGCAATCGTTCATGCGCAGTTGCTCCTCTGTCTCTTCCTCAGATCTGCCTTTCCCGCAGAGGAGCTTAAACTTACCAGAACAGCCGGTGCTGAAAATTCGTTGGTCCCTGTCAATCAAAACGTCGCATCAGCCTGGATCAATATCATAATTTGACTCCCAAGGAGACTTACCATTCGTCAAGTTCATCTTCAGCGGCCTCAGGCTGAACTAAGCTGTCCTGTTTCGACATTCTGCTATTTCAGGAGTCGTTCTCAGGTGGATAAAGACAAAAATCCCACGTCTCAAAGACACCACAGTAGCCAGGAGGGTCGTCTGACAGTTCTTGCCGTACCGCGCCACTTACCACCACTCCCCAAGAATTTGTCCGCCAGGGCCAACCATGTCCAAACGAATGAACATCCTCGTTTACTCTGGTGCGCTCACTCAAGATGCGTGGAGGAGTAATAAGAATCTAATGCTATCTTCAGGAAATGGCAGCACCGTCGAATCAGTCCGGCATTGTCTCTACACTCTTCGGAGGCTCCTGGCTCCGCATTACGCTGTCATCCCGGTTACAGGTGACATGCTTATCAAAGAGCCTTGGACAGCAAGCTGTGCTGCTGTAGTCTTTCCGGGCGGCGCTGATCAGGGCTACTGCAAGACACTCAATGGTGAGGGCAACAGGCGCATTCGACAATTTGTCGAGCGCGGTGGACTTTACATTGGATTCTGCGCCGGTGGCTACTATGGCAGTAAAAGATGCGAATTCGAGGTAGGAAACAAGGTCTTGGAAGTGGTCGGGGACAGGGAGCTTGCTTTCTACCCCGGCACAGCTCGAGGGTGTGCTTTCCCAGGCTTTGTTTACCATAGTGAAAAGGGGGCTCGGGCGGCCGAGTTGAAAGTGGACAAGACTACCCTGTCTGCAGGAGCCGCCCCGGACGTTTTCAAGTCCTATTACAATGGCGGCGGCGTTTTCGTCGACGCGCCCAAGTATAAAGAGCAGGGCGTCGAAATCCTTGCAAGCTATGCCGATCCTCTGGCGGTCGATGCTGGTGAAGGCGCAGCTGCCATCGTCTATTGCAAAGTTGGCCAAGGCGCAGCATTACTGACCGGTCCACATCCAGAGTTTGTCTTCCTAGGAAAGCCAGCGGACAACTGGTCACTGACGAAGCCTAGGTTTGCTCCAGCCAACCTCGAGCCAAAACCAGATGTTCCTGGATTCGCGGACGTCATCAAAGCTCTGGCCGAAGACGAGAAGCATAGGATGGACTTCATCAAAGCGTGTCTGACGAAACTTGGTCTTACTGTGAGCGGGGAGCAAAATGTACCCTCCCTCTCCTATATGCATCTGTCCTCATCCGACCCCGCAGACACCGCTGGTGTCATTTCGTCCCTGAGCCATCTCACCGAGAAGGACGAACATGGAGATGAGTTTCTCAAGGATGACAATGATACCTTTCAAATTTTGAAACCATCCGTCTGGAAAATGGTTGACTTGACCAAAGCATTATACGCGGAGCCAGAATCAAAGGAATCTGCTGACCAAAAGGATGGCAGCGCCGACCGGATAGTCGACTATAACACGGTGACCAAGAAGATCATTGTGCATGAAGATGATCATCCTCAACCAAGATCAACTCCGTATTTTAATCATTCGGCTTTCTATTCGAACCTTCACAATTACCAGTCTCAAACACATGGCGCCGTGAATTTTGGTGCTCACCTGCTGTACGGTGAAGTCGTGACCTCGACCAACACATTACTCGAGAAAAACACGAGGCTACTTCGAGTCCTTCCCCAAGGGTTCACGGCAACAGCGACCGTTCAAGTTGCAGGTCGGGGCAGAGGATCCAACGTCTGGGTATCACCGGCAGGAAGTTTAATGTTTAGTACCGTCATTCGACATCCGATGGCGCAAATGCAGTCTGCTCCAGTCGTCTTCGTCCAGTACCTGGCGGCAATGGCGATTGTCAACGGTATTAAAACCTATGACGGCGCTCTCTACAAGGACATGCCAGTCAAGCTCAAGTGGCCCAATGATATTTTTGCTCTCGATCCAGCAAAGGCAAAAGAGAATGGTGGTGATAGGAACGAAAATTATACTAAAATTGGAGGCATCCTGGTCAACAGCCACTACAACAGCAAGGAGTACATCGCCGTTTGTGGGATTGGATTGAACACTTCAAACGTTGCGCCAACAACGTCGTTAAATCAACTCATTCAATTCCTTCCGCACAAAGTAACCCCATTCACGCTGGAAAAGCTGCTGGCTAGAATATTGACCGTGTTTGATGACCTGTATGCTCGATTCTTAGTGACGGGCTTCGACGAGGTCATGGAGCAGATGTACTACCGACATTGGCTTCACATGGATCAGATTGTTACACTTGAAGCTGAAGGCGGCCAACGTGCAAGAATAAAAGGTATCACCAGGGATTATGGGCTATTGATTGCAGAAGAACTTGGATGGGAAGACCGTGAGACCGGTAGGAGATGGACGTTGCAGAGCGACGCCAATAGTTTCGACTTTTTCAAAGGTCTCGTAAAGGTAAGTGTTCTGGCGTGTCGAAGACCACCCGAGATGTCCTCCGCATGACGGCTCATTTCTTGTTGTCGACACCCCCCTGGAGGATATCTAAAGGCTAATGATTATGCCTCTTCAGAGAAAGATGTGATGCATTCTTGTGACGGACAAGCATGGTCGGAGCTCCTACATTCGCGAGTCGACCATATCCGACAGGCCATGATCCAATAACGCGAGTGTGATGCAAATGGGACTGGGTATGCGAGAAACAGATACTTTGCGTCTGCGGTCCGCGTGTGTGCGAGAGAGGAGGCCCTACGGGTCTCATCCCTCGAGTCACTGCATACTCCTAACCCAGAAATATAACCAGCCAGTGGGCAGTCTGAGATGACAGCAGACAGAATGGCTGAAGCGTGCTCCTGTAGAGGAAGTCGAGAGGCAAGCATTGGAAACCTCGCACGAGGCACACAAGAACGCGATCTATCGTTTCTTCTTAGGATTCTAAATCAGACACGGCTTTGCATGCGCAAGGCGAGGAAGTTGCAATCTATTGACACAGGCCTATGGGATCTATGTCCATGAGTCTCTCGCTCGCTTTCTCACATGTGAACCCGATGGTGTATAGTCTATAGTCCGGTATTTGTGGTTGGGGTCAAAGGGCTTGCTGCGCGAGAAGATACCCCTGCTCAATCGTTCCCACACTAGATAACGGCAACAACGCCAGTTGCAGACACAAGGAAAAATGTTCTCAGCCATTTTTACGGCAGGGGTCCCATCCTTCTCTTCGAGCTTACAGATTTGAGGAGCCATGGACCTTGGAGCAACACCCAACCCCCGACCCCGTGCTGCGCCCATCACGCGTTGATTCAATATTTGACGTCTTGACCAGCCCAGACCGAGCCGGCATTGTTGGCCTTGATCCTCAGCCGGCGCACTCGCTTGATGTCCTCTTCGTTGTCGTGCGTAAGATACCAGGTCCAGACATTAGCGATCCAACTTGCGCCGATCGCGCCGGCACAGACGCCGAAGGATGTCTTGTATCCATTGTACGCGAAGCGCGATTGGAACAGCTGCGGGCCCACGACGCCACCAACCTGGCCGATACAGGGATTGAAATGCCAGCGTGAATGCCGTGCCTGTCGTGCCTACTAGGCTCGCGGATCGCCCTGGTTGGTCGCCAGGTGGTCAGCGAGCGCTTTTTTGGGGGATTGAGAGGGAGGAGAGGGGGGAGGTTGATGTTGTGACGGACTGTGTTTTGGGGGAAAACTTACATGCCCAGAATGGAATGAAATAGACCGAATAGAAGGTGGTCCCGAATATGCAAGCGATGTACGTGGCATACCGGTTCACATCGAAGCACAGGACGAGGAAAAAAGCCAGAGCGGCGGCACAGATGATCATGATGAATTGCGGCCGTGTCAAATATGCTTTGCTCAGGAACCATCCGGCGAATATGATGGACAATACCGTTGCGGCGGCGGGGGGGATGTTGAGCAGTTGGTTCCTGGGCAGGCCGGCAAAACCCAGACTCGTCGTAACGGTGGGCAGCTGCCATTGCAGGCCGTATCCGCCGAGATTCATCAGAATCTGAGAAAGGCAGAAAGAATACGTGCGGGAATCTCTCAGGGACGCCCACACTTCTTTCTTGCTGAATGCCGCGTCATGAGTGCGAGGAGCGTTGTCCGTGAGTCGGAGCTCGAGGTATTCTTGCTCTCGCGGCGTGAGCCACTTCGACGATCGCTTAGACTTGGGATAGTCCGGAAGAACAAGGAATACGACGCCGGCAAAAAGAACGGTGAACAAGCCTTCAAGAAGGTAGACCCTAAGATATTTACACTAGTCAGCTCTCGTGGTGAAGTCGAGGGCAAAAAGAGAGGTCTGAGGCATGGCTTACCATCTCCACGCACTCAACCCGCTCAGACCGTTCATATAAGAAATGCCGTACGCGACCAGCGAGCCCACAATGCCCGCGCAGTTCTGGAACCCAAACATCCACATGATTGGTTTGCCCATTTCATCGCTGCGGTACCAACTGCAGAGTTGAGCTGCGAGACCGGGGAAGAGGCCAGCCTCCATCATTCCCAGGAAAAACCGTGCGGCGTAGAGGCCTTGTTTGTTTTGTACCGCGGCATGACAGGCCAGAACCTACGGAGCAAACCTGTCTGTTAGTAAAATTGTGGTGAACTCGGCAAGAGACCAGGCAGCGGCATGACCTACCAAACCCCAGCTAGCAATGATTCGAGACTGCCACTTTCGAGGCGTCATTTTCTTCAGCAGCAGATTGCTGGGGACTTCGAAGACGATGTAGCTGATCTGGCAACTGTCAATCAGCGATATCACCTCAAACTTGGTATGGATCCTCAGAGTCCCTTGACTTACAAAATAAATGGACTGGACCCAGTTATATTCATCCGCTGTCATATTTAGCTCCTTTAGGACATTGCGTGGTTCCCCGACTTGGAGGACTTTGACGGTCGCGGCATTGGTGTAATCGACATTCTTGAGCATGTACATGAGTCCGATGAGGAGGAGGAATCGTCTGTCCACCTTGCGCATGACCTTGCGGTCCTCCTCGGCCGTGAATGAGGAGAGAAAAGCCTCCCTGTCACTCTCTGCTGCTGATCCAGCCGGAAACTCCACGATAGTTTGCTGAGGCCCAAGGCCGACGTCTCCTTCCTTTGACTCTTTTGATTGGGAGTACAAGCTTGAGGCAGCCATGGTTTGCAATAGATATGGCGATACGCCACACTATCCCAGTGTCCGATGGTTTGAGCTCGAGGGATTTCTCTCGAAGAAACGGCCTCAAAGCGTCTGTGGAGAGTGAAGGTCGGCCGTTAATGGTGGCTCAAGGAAAATTGTAGAGGGAACGATGAATGATAAGTCCAGAAGATTGCTCTGCCAGGAGGCTCCTTGCCAGGACTTGGTGGCGTAGCGTGATAATTCCGAAGCTCGGAGGGGTTGAAGTTCTTGCAGGGTCGTGATTGAACAGGGGAACCAGGAAAGAAGTCTTCTCGCATCTTTTTGCCCCTATCTTGGCCATCCGCAGACGCGATGGCAGTTTTTCCTGCATTCTCGTCTAGGCTGTTCCGGTACCGTGGATCGACGAGGATGGAGAAGGCCGCTTCCAAGCTACGAAGTTGCTTGTCGCAATCTGAAAATTTTTTGTGCTTGATAGAATCGCTAGCGTTGGAAGCAATATGGATGGTGCTGAGAAGTCCCAAGTGAAATGACAAAACGGTCTGTAATTACTGACCTGTATGCCTGTATTGCAAAGCCATGCTTCGTAAACACCGGGACCAACGTTCGCATATGCAACGAGCTCCTTCGCTCCACTGATTGAGGGAGTAGTGGGCATGTGAAGAAAGTGCTTAGGCATGCAGCAGAGGCTGGGCAAACGCGAAAAAGGAACAGCTAAAGCTTCTCAATAACATACCTATTGTCAGCTTCTTGTCCCTGCAGCCAGTGTCCCAGACGGCCATCTGTCCTTTCGCACTTTTGGCGGAGGACATGCCGAGGCCATTGACGGTTCGAGTGCGAAGACTTTGAGCACGCCATCGAGGGGAAGTACATTGTTTCCAATCTGGGGCAGATTCGCCCCATCATCGCAACAATTGAAGATTCCGCACTACCGCTTCCAGGGTTCGTGAATCGATGGGATGTGCATGGTATCGTCCCCAGCGAGGACCACGCCAGGGCCGCTATCGGAGACAAAAGCTAGATCGCAGAACATGGAAAGCACACTCTTCAACTTCAGGTCTCACCAATGTGAGGGCGCTTGTTTCACTCCTATCGAATAGAGCAATGAGGGGGCTCTTGTGTATATTATGGACGGAAAGCTAGAGAATCAGGTATGCAGGAGTCGGGATGATTGAGGCTGTTCATGGCAGGCTGTTGAGATAGGAAACGAGACACCTACATAGTACACGATGGAATCGAATATTGGGCGAGTGCCAAGCCCGACGCCACGGGAAAACTGAATTACTTTTTTCCGGTATTCGAGACGCGCCTTCACCGTCAATAAAGACTTGTCACCTGCAATTGCTCGTCTGTCGATACATCTGGTCTTCTATGTTGAAAATCATGGCCAGACACCAAATATCCGCTCTCTCCAGATGGCGGAGCAGAATATCTTAGGCTTGGACGGCATCCACAGCTCCGCTCTTTGATCCCAGCGGTACCGTTGAAGTGCCATTCTCTTCTTCCTTCTCCTCTTCAGCAGGCAGTGTTTCCTCCTTGTACACGTCGTACTGATATTTGGCTCCTTCGTGATCGTGTCTGAGCCCCTTTTGACCTTCTCCGTATACTTTTTCGCGAGCCGTCAAGGGTTCGGCTTCAGCTGCCCTGGCTTCTGGATACAGGCCACGACGTCTCAGCTCGGGAATCAACAGGTCAACGACGTCCTCAAATGTCCCCGGCGTGGTCACATAGGCGAGGTTGAATCCGTCAAGGTCCGCTTCTTTGATCCATCTTTCCATCTCATCCGCAACCTTCTGTGGAGTACCAACACCCACGGGCCCAAGGCCACCAATTGCAGCTTTTTCAGCTACGACCCTCGGCGTCCATCTCGGCACGTCAGGGCTTGTTGTTGTAAAAGCGTCCAGCATGCTTCTTACTTTATGAGCCTCTGTGGAATCTGCAGCAGTGATGTCCTGATCAAGGGGGATCTTGGAAATATCGATCCCAGTCCAACCAGAGAACAGCACGAGCCCGCCAATCGTGGAGGCATATTTCTTCGCCTCGGCGAACTTCTCTTGGGCCTCTTCTTCGGTTCGTCCGATAATTGGAGTGAATGTGCCAAAGAACTTGATCGATTGTGGGTCGCGCCCTTTCTCTTTGGCAAGTTGCCGAATCTTGTCGATCTTGGGCCTGAGCACTAGCGGACTATGTGAAGAGACAAAGATTGCTTCCGCGTGTGTGGCGGCGAAAGCAGATCCTGCGGGTGAAGTGCCAGCCTGGAAGAGAAAAGGTGTTCGCTGAGGTGAAGGATCCACAATATGTCGAGAGTCGAGGTTAAAATATTTGCCATGGTGATGGATCGTTCGCACTTTGTCTGGGTCGATATACGTGTCCGCTTCGGGATCGGGGGCGAGCGCGTCATTCGCCCACGAACCCTCCCAAAGCCTTGGGAACGGAATGTTAGCAGCCATACCAGTTAACCAGCGTGATCTGAAGTAATGACTTACTTGTACAGGACTCTCAGATACTCGTCAGCCTGCAGGTACCGCTCATCGTGGTCAATGGGGTTGTCAAGGCCGATGGCCTTGAATGCTGCCTTTTTCCATGATGTCACAATATTCCAGCCAATACGTCCATTGGTGAGATGGTCGAGAGTCGAGAAGCGCTTCGCCAGCAGGAATGGAGGCTCAAAAGACGTCGAGGCAGTGATGCCAAACGCGAGGTTCTTTGTCACTGCCGCCATTGCAGAGATTGGCTGCGGGTTTCACAGTCAGTTGCACATTATGACATCCACCGGATGGATTTGCTGACGCCAAACAACTTACAATTGTCGGATCCGTCATGGGCCATTGTGCAGCGCGTCGGATGCAATTGTCGAGGCTGTCCTCGTACGTATCATATCCGCCATACGTGTCGGCGAGAAACAGTGCATTGATATCGCCACGTTCAAGAATCTTCGCAAGTTCAATCCAGTAATCGAGTTTCCTCTTTGTTGCAGACTTGTCCTTTGGATTCTGTACATGGTTTCAGCTCCATTGGACTCTCCAGGGCATATCTCATGTCCTCGACTATCGAGATGCTTGTCGAGAACCTACTGACCTTCCATTGACCAGGCGAAAGATGACCCACGGTCGACATATCGAACGCGTTGAGCAGGATTTGCTTCTTCACTGGCTCATGAGAGCCATTGATCCCTGGGACGGAACCCATGTTGATGCCAGCTCAAACAACGACGTCAAGCAAACCAGTGAGAGATTTGGTCTGCCAAAAATCGGCGCGTTGTCAAGAGAATGCTATCTCCAAGTCTTCGGACCGCGTCCGGTCTCGCACTGACTGCAAGAGGAACCACTGAACCCCCAAGCTGAGGCGCATATTCATCATCAATCTCCTCCCTCTCTTCCTCCCCACAACAGAATCATCGGTTCCGGGTCGCAACATAACTTGCAAAGAACACCAGCACAGCTGATGTCAGTTATTGGTACGGGTCTTTCTCCGCCCTGCAAACAACACTTTGAGCGGGTGCTATGGCGTGATTTTAGGTCCGATGCCATGATACCACGTGAACACTGTTTAGTTGTTCGCTTGGAGCCCACACATCATGGCGGCCATGCGATAAGGAAAAATACTGGAAGAGCTAACTACATAGGTACTTAACGAGCCAGTCTCGTGCAAATAGATAAGGTGGTTGCCTCGTTTTTAGAGCAACGCAGACAGGGTTCGCGGGTTTTGAATGGCACGTCGTATTGTTTCGTCATTTGTATGTTACGAGTCGGAAAGTTCTGTGGGGCGAATACAAAACATTCCAGCGGACATTCATGCCAACCTATTCACCAGAAGGGCGCGTACCAATACTACATGCCCACGACCATCAAAACCACCTCCACTGCAGACTTTCCCTCTTGACGGCATGTGGACAGGACACAGATAGACCATGATCTCCGTGGCCGTCATTATGTTACTACATCGGTCTTGGACACTGGGATTTCGTTCGATTCGAGCTATCTACTCCCATCGGACTGCATGATAGCCGAGTCTAACATCCATATACGTACCGAGATCTTAGAAAACACAAAAGGGATCCAAACACGCTACATATCTGCTCAAGCTTCCATCACCTTCTCAGAGGACAGCTGCTGGATTAGGTGAGGAGCGTCGTCGGCCGGCGACTCCAGAGGCTCTGTGGACAGATTGCTGCGGAAATAGTTTTCCTCGATGTCCTCGGCAGGAAGTCTGGTAAAGAATAATTTCTTGGGCGTCAGCGTACGTTATGGAAATCGTCAAACTAAAATCCAGGAGGAAGAGGGTGAGAAGAGAAAACGATGGCCAACTTGCCGTACCTTCGCCTCTTGATGTACCACGAGATCCAGTGTGCGAACAGGATCAAGCAGACGGCGTTACCGAGCACGAACGGATAGCCCTTGACGAACCTGGGGGCTTCGACCGTCTTGAATACCAACAAGGGCGTCCACGCCGTCGTGGACTGCGCCACCGTGTTGATCAGCACCAGCGTGAACGATCGCTCGGCGGGAGAATATCGGAGCTGCGTGTTGACCCATCCGTAGAGTACGCTGGACATGGCGACGGCCGAGTAGGTGGTCATGAAGGCGAACCACAGCGCCGACTCAGGTACGTCCCATATCACGAGGATGATCAATCCAATACTATTCCAGACGTGGGCGACCGTGATCGCCCACGCGGGACCCCAGAGGAGGTCCGAGGAGAAACAGACGAAGAGGACGTAAAAGATGCCCAAGGCCGGGGAAATGGCCCCGAGCTGGTTCAGACGCCCTGCTGAGTACCGCTTCAGACTCTTGAGCCACAGCAGATATCCGCCCGTCGACGTGTTGATGCTTCCGTTCCAGAAGAAGATGTCGAGCAGCAGAAAAGCCCACACTTGCCAGGACACGGCCACTTTCTTCAGAGTGCCAAACGTAAACTTGCCAGATGTTGCGTGCCCGGTGCGTTGAAGGCGCTTCTTCGCGAGAACGAGATCATGTTCCTTGAGGAACAGTCGGTTCGGAATATCTGGAGTCCCAGGAAGGAGAAAGTAGCCTAGGAAGCCGACGGGAATGGTGATCAGAGCACAGATGATGTACCTGTGAAGCTGGGTTTAGACATTCCTCCAAGCCGCTGCAGACGAGTGCTAACTTACATCCATCGCCAGCCTGCCAAACCGGCGACCCCTTCCAACTGCTCTGAAGCCGCGGACTGCAGGAGCGCTGCAGTAAGTGTTCCCAGAGTCAGGCCAACATAGAAGAAACCGCCACGGCGAGCGATTTCATTTCCACGATACCACGAGCCAAAGATGAAATGGACCGCGGGGAAATACGCAGCCTGTCACGTACTTAGTAACGGACTTGACAACAGCGTGAAGATGGGCATTCCCCTGACCTCGAACCAGCCCACCAAAAAGCGGTATGCCATCAATTCAGCATAGCCATTCACCCGATATTGCAGCAACGTGAAGATCCCCCAGCAGATGTCGAGCAAGGGGACTAGCCAGTGCATTGGTATGCGAGTGAAGAGGAACAGGAACGGAACCTGACCCAGAACGGCGCCCACAACGTAGATGGTCTGGACATGTACCAGTTGGTTCCCGTTGAAGCCCTGCAGAGATGTTAGAGGTTTGTAGTGACAAGATTGAAGAAACAGATCCAAAAACCACTCACCAGATCTTCCTTGAGACCCGCGACATATGCATTGTCTAACCCTCCATTAGCACACCATAGCCAAGCCTTTCAATGTGTATCTCACTAATGTTTGCCTGATCGATGTACTTGACCCAGTACGCAAGAAACACATACGGCACAATCAGCAGATCGAGTTTGGTGATGAGCTTGCGTTCCTCTTTGGTGTCATCTGGAGAGAACCAGTGGATTTGGTACCACTTTCGAGATGCTGCCGTCTTCTCCATATCAGATCAGGGCTTTTCAGATCATGCAATGCCTACTCGTGTAATTTACCTACCCTTGTCGAACGCCTCGGGGGGAATTTCCTTCATATAGAAGGGAACAATCGTGACCACTCAGGAATGATCCGACAGCTCAGCATCGTGTCCGCTCTTGACGACATGTCCCAGTGGAATGGCGAATCCTGTACCCTCGAGGGCTAACTCGACCGACGAATTCCCTTTCTGTTAGTTGCATTTGCCATGAGATGGGGTTCTAGACTTTTTGGCCGTCGGTGTGTGTTCGTGGAAACATGGATCTGGCTGCCATGGATTACGCTCTCCACCTCGTAACGTCGTGTAAAAGTGCCGGGTCACGAGTGCGGGCGACGTTGGGAATGAAAAACAGAAAAAGACAGAAAATATCAAATGTTATCGTGTCGTCAAACTCCGATTGTTTGCGCTTACACGATGGTGTCAATTAGTGGGTCGTGTTCGTGATGGTTCCATCTCTCTACCTGGCTCGACATCATTCCAATGGAGAACGCGAAACGTTGCACAAGTGAGGATCCGGGACAGCAACCACGGACAAAACTCGCAAATGCTGCAGCAGCAGATAAACGTGGACGTTAACCAAGTCTCGTTTCGTTCCGGTGCTGGGCAAAGGAATCGAAGAGACGCGAACAGGAGCGCCCTTTTGAGAATGGCCAAAGTCGACGTTATAGATCCATTCCCTGTCAACGCGGTCAACAAAGGGGAACCCAACAACCCGCGATATCTTGAACAGACGCAGTCAACGCCGAGGCTGAAAGACGCTGTGGTGGCCGTACAAGAGAGCAATGCTACTCCAGCCTTGAATGTTGTTGCAGCAACCGTTGAGGAGACAGCAGAGAGCGAGACACATCCTGGGGAACGCCCTGCCAACATCCTCCATGAAGCATATCCCAAATCAAATCTGCAACTTCCTGATCACCACATCGACGACGCAAGAAGTCTGAAAGTTGTCATTATCGGCGCCGGGCTCTCTGGCATTCTTGCAGGGATCCTGCTGCCGGTTAAAGTGCCGAAGCTGGAACTTGCCATCCTCGAGAAGAACGACGATGTGGTACGTTTTGTTGCAAAACTTGGCTTCCCTCGTCTCAGTTTGCTGACCCACCGGTGCTGTAGGGAGGCACATGGCTGGAGAATATATATCCGGGTGTCAGATGTGATATACCCGCACATGTCTATCAGTCGACCTTTACTCCATATACCCAGTGGTCGCAACAGTTTGCTGAAGGCCATGAAATTCTGGGGTACTGGCAAACTCAGGCTCGAAAGTACGATGTATACAAGTACGTGAAGTTTGCCCGTCGTGTTCAGGATGTTAGCTGGAGCGATGAAGAGGCGCAATGGACCATTGCCGGAGTGAATCCTAAGACGGGGGAGACGTTCGAAGAAAAAGCAGACTTTGTCTTGCCGGCGATAGGTCGCTTCAACGACTGGAGGCTCCCTGCTTATCCAGGAGTGTCAGACTACCAAGGACACCTTCGACATACTTCCAATTGGGATCCGTCGTTTGATCCCACGGGGAAGAAGATTGCCATCATCGGCAATGGAGCCAGCGGCATTCAGGTGCTGCCAAATCTGCAGCCGATCGCGAAACACATTGACCACTACGCACGGAGCAAGACCTGGATCGCCGGCTCTTGGGCAGGCGACGAGCGCACCTTCGAGCCCCAGTGGTATTCGGAAGAGCAGAAGAAGGAATTCCTCGACCCCGAGAAATATCTGAAGTTCCGGAAGGAGTTGGAAGACAAGTACTGGCGACGGTTCGCGTCGACCTTTCGCGGCTCCGAAGAGAACCTCAAGATGCGAGAGCAATTCATCGAGATCATGACGCGGAGGCTGGCGAAGAAGCCGGAGCTGCTCGATCTCCTGGTCCCGGACTTCAACCCAAACTGTCGTCGCCTCACGCCGGGACCGGGATACCTCGAAGCCTTGACCGCCGACAACGTCACGTTGATCCAAGATCGCATCAAGCGCTTTACTGCCACTGGGATCGAAACCGTGGATGGCCAACATCGTGAGGTGGACGCTATTCTCTGCGCCACGGGTGCCGCCGTTGACTTTATCCCGCCCTTCAACGTGCGTGCTCGAGGAGTGAATCTTCGAGAAGCCTGGAAGCCGGTCCCTCCGGGAGAAAAGGTCGACGATGCGAGCCATTTCGGCTGGCCGTACACGTACCTGGGCCTCGCCGTCCCGAACATGCCCAACCTCCTGTTCATCCACGGTCCTCACGGCGCCGGCCCATCAGGGACCGTGCCGCATAGCGTCGAGGTCCAAGTCACGTACTACGCCAAACTGCTCCGAAAGGTCTCGACGCAGGGCATCAAGGCCATGTGGCCGTCGAAACGAGCGGCGGACGACTTCGTCGCCTATGCCGACGCCTTCTTCCCCACCACGGTGCTGACGGACAACTGCAGCTCGTGGGCCAACGGCGGCAGGCCCGGCGGGCGCGTTCACGGCATCTGGCCCGGGAGCGCAGGGCATGTCACCTTGGTGCGAAAGGAGCCGAGGTGGGAGGACTGGGAGTATGAATACTTGCACCAGAGTGGCAACCGGCTCATAGGCTGGTTTGGGAATGGTTGGACGAAGAAGGAAAAGGACAGCAACGAGGACATGACGGCCTACCTGGAGCTCGAGGGCACGGTGGATCTAAGACTGTTGCATGAGAAATGGTGGGAGTAAATGTAGTTTGCCGTGATAGAGAGGTTGGAATATAGAGGCCGAGGCCGAGAACTTACAACTAAGATTTGATCCGTGATTTATTTTAGCTCTATGTATGTTTTTGGGAAACGCTATGCCACAACTGTTCGGGGACAGCAGCCCCGATCTCTCTGGGTCCATCTGTTCACTTGATCCTGACAACCAGCCTACCGCCACTGACTTCACCCCGCCGCATTGAGTCCAAAGCGTCATTGATGGCCCCAAATCCCTCCCTCACTCCCAAGATGGTAGGAGGTACCAAAAGACCTTGTGATAGCAGTCGCTCGAGCCAGAGCATTAATATCTCCCCTAATTCCGGGATCTCGTGGAAGATCTTGATCGGCACCGTGTGGAAGACGACATTAGCTGGCGGCGATGCTTTTGGCAACCCGGTAAGTCCTACCAGATGTGCTGATGGAAGGGCAGCATCGGTTCCCAGTGTCGGTGGGGTTTCCAGGTCGTTGTTGATTGATGCGGAAGACTGTTGCAAGCATTGCATCAAGTGCTTTGCTGTGTCTCGGCCGACCGTGTCCACGGCAAATCGGAGACTGTTCTTTGTCACGGACCTTGCGATCTCGATGGCTCTCCCAGGGTCGTGGTTGTCAACCACAATATCCGGTTTGGTTCTCGAATCGGAGGACACACTCAGGGCATGTTTGCGGCAGTCCATGATGCTGATTGTCCGTAGTCCCATAAGCCTCGCTATCTGATTCAACATGAAAGCACTGGTAGAAGAGCCTCCCCAGATTGCGAGCCAGTCACCCGGTTTAGCCTTCTCAGCCTCGTTGATCCCATTCAAGCACTCTGACCTGATGTCCTCCGGAAGCCGCTGGGGGTCCAGTCCTGTCACTATGGAAAGAAGGTCCGGTCCGTGTGCCACTTTGGAGAAGTCGAGTCCAGTACAAATACCGAGACAAAGAGCTGCAGCGACGAAGGCCACGCCGAGCGCAGCTCCTGACTCGGGGGCAATATTTGGTGGTAGGCGGCAAGTGTTGAAATCGGTGGCCACAACGCATTGCTGGTAAGCAGCTTTGCGGAGATCCCGGTAGTCCGTGGAGATGACAATGACCAAGTCACCAGGCCTGAACCGCGACTCCCGTCTCGGACTTATAGCGACCTCTCCAACGAGTTCGCGACCTGATATATAAGGGAGTTGTGGAATACCGAAATTGAAGTCCCTGATGTATGTCAGTACACCAGTTGCTCGATGAATTGAGGGGTTTCTTTACGGTGCCTTCCAATCGATCGGGTTGAGGCCAATCACCCTATTCCAGACCAGAAGTTCTCGGTTATCCAAAAGTGACGGGATCGGATGGTCTAGCACTTCTGCGTAAGGCTGCTTGGGACCATGGAGCAAAAGGGCACGCTGCTGCGTGGAAATGCTGGGTAACGACGAAGATGACGATTTTGACGATGGGTTCTCAATCTCTTGGACGGGAAATTCAACAGCGATGTCTTTGGCCGTGCTTGTTGTTCTCAGGGACCGGAAGAATCGAACGAACCCCATGACTGATGTAGGGCGAAACGGTTGTGCTGTTCGGCCCAAAATGCAAGATATGCAGTCTGCCAGATCTTGAAGTCACCCCAGGGCTCGAGACAACTAAACTGAAAAGCAAGTTCGGATAAGAGCCACTCCAGGCATATCATGGTAAGCAATATCGGTACGAGTCTTGTAAAGACTCTGACACGAGATTTTCAGCCCTCGGTGTTTTGAGGATGCAGGTATCGTGTACAGCCTGGTAAGTAAGGAAGGGGGTTATCCGCTTACCTGTACAATAATATTTTGCGCAGGGTCCTTCATGCTGGGATTGACCAAGAGTATGTCGTGCTCAGACATCATGGTCGCAACATAATTCATTCCTCGTGGATTCTTGATTGGGGTTCCACACGAACATGTCCGCTTGAAATCCACCAGAGGATCTTTTCCGCTCGAGTGGGCAAGCTTTGACACAAACAGGAAGGGCGTTTTTCTTCTCTCGACTTAGGTTTGGCTCGAGCAGGCTGGCCAAGCAACAAGGTCGATAACGAGAGGACGCAGCTTCTCCACTTGGATCCCTTCCAGAAGCATTTCGAGAGGCTAAATTGGGAAAAGTGCGGAAATGGTTCTCGTATTGCGTGCTACCGAACACAATGACGCGATCGAGTTTCTCTGTGCAACAGTCAGCATCGCACAAATGACCGGATGCGTGGATCAAGGATATGGTTTGGCCGAGAAGATGCTTTTATGTTGACCTCCATCACCCTTGGAAAGTCTGCGCAGATGTCAAAGCATTGAGGTGAGAGAACGGCGTCATCGAGATGTCAACAACAAAGGCTGGAAATGCGCACGCGAATGGCAAGACGTCCAAGAAGAAACTCATTCTCAATGCCTTCGCCATGAACACGCCCGGCCACCTTTCTCCTGGCCTTTGGCGACACCCCCGAAACAAGACATATAACTATAAGAAATTGGATTTTTGGACCGATCTTGCCCGGCTCCTCGATGAGGCTGGCTTCCATGCTCTGTTTCTCGCCGATGTCCTCGGGGCTTATGATGGTAGGTCTTGGATATTACCGTCTTCGGCTGCATCACAAAATGAACATATGAACACAAGCTGAAGGGAAATCAGTGTATAAGGGTCCAGCGAACGCAGGTCCCGCGCTGGAATCTGGAGCCCAATTTCCGGTCAACGACCCGCTGTATTTGGTGCCCGCCCTGGCCGCTGTGACGAAAAACCTTGCGTTTGGAATCACTGCTAGTACGACTTATGAGCAACCATATTCTCTAGCGAGACGGTTTTCGACGGTGGATCATCTAAGCAACGGACGTGTGGCTTGGAATATCGTGACCTCCTATCTCGATAGTGCGGCTCGTAATTTTGGCCTCTCACAGCAGGTTGAACACGATACGCGGTACGACATCGCGGACGAGTATATGGAAGTTTTGTACAAGCTGTGGGAGGGAAGCTGGCGTGGGGATGCCGTTGTGGCGGATATGGAGAGCGGTGTCTATGCACTGGGTGAACGGGTTCGACAGATCAACCACCAGGGCAAGCATTTCGACGTCCCAGGTCCTCACATTTGCGAGCCTTCTCCGCAACGGACGCCCTTCCTCTTCCAAGCAGGGACTTCCAAAAGTGGACGCGCATTTGGTGCCAAGCATGCAGAAGTGATTTTCGCCGGAGCGCAGTTGCCTGAGAAACTGAAACCTTCGGTTGCAGCCATTCGTCAGCTGGCGCGGGAGGCTGGTCGAGATCCATACCATGTCAAAGTTATTGCGAGCATGTGCGTCATCGTCGCCGAGACGGACGAGGCGGCCAGAAAGAAACAGGAAGAGTTTCTTTCTTATGGGAACCGGGAGGGAGCCCTTGCCCTCTTTGGTGGCTGGACGGGAGTGGACCTTTCGACTTACTCAGAGGACGAAGATTTTCGATTCGTCAAGATGCCTATGATTAACTCTATCGTCAATGGATGGGCAGACACCGTTCCGGGCAGTGAGAATTTGAAATGGAACAAGGCGCGGATCGCGGAATACTTGTTGCTGGGAGGGATGAATGCCAAGATTGTGGGATCTCCCTCAACGGTGGCCGATGAACTAGAGCGTTGGGTGGAAGTAGCCGACGTGGATGGGTTCAACCTGTCTCATGTGGTGAACCCTGGCTCTTTCGAAGACATTATTGAATTCTTACTGCCCGAACTTCGGGCCAGGGGTGTATTTCGAGCTGGGGTTGAGAAGGAAGGGGTGACGGCGCGCGAGCAGTTCTTTGGCACGCCGTGGCTGTTGGATGACCATCCAGGGAGTCGGTTCAAATGGGACATCCATGATGAGGTGCCTCGATATCTGCAGACTTCATAGAAGGTTGATGTTGCCCCGAAGGGACTGACATACCCAGTACAATTGGTCTGTGCTGTTGTGCAGCTTCAATGGAAAAGAAACAATAGCTCGGCGCATACGTCGCTGTGTTTCTTTGTGTGGCGCGTCTAGTTGTGGAGGAGTTCTCTTTGGACAAGGACTAGGCTAGGACCAGGTCAGAAGGGTTGGCAGTCAAGCCTCAATCTCGCAAAAAGGTAAACCTTCCCTGGACTTGACGCTGGGGACATTCGAGTCTTTGAGACACATTGACAGCCATCGGCGATGCGATGCGACTGATGCAGGACGGAGGACCTATGCCGGCCTGGAAATTCCCTAGGTAGGTTAGTAAAATGCCCCCTAGGAGCGTGCAAGGTGTGGTGTTGATACTGTACTTGGTAGTCACTAGTGCCGATAGGTGATAAACAAATGAGCGCGATCGGCAGCTCGGTAGGTAGCCCGAGGCCGCTTTCAGTTCGATGACGTTAGCGATGTCCCCTAGTCCTATTAACACTGCCTACTTAGGTAACTACGGAGTACCTCTACTTATTACGTAGCGAGGGGGCACAGGCACTCCACACTCTTGTGCCCTGTATATCGGCCTCATGGCTTTTACTCGTACGAGGTACAACTCACCAAACCAAGTAATAGTGACTCCGTGCCTTGATCGAAGCAACTTCACCGCCATCAGTGATTCTCCTCCCCATGCTCCACCTCTGTTGTTCCATCATTCAACTAGGCGGTCGCCAAGTTGTGATTCCTGACATCAACACCGCCTTTTGTCCTGGTTCCTCCAACCACCCGAGTTAAAACTCGAACTGTTGTTGCTGTGGCTTGCACTTGTTCTCGTCTGTGATATGTGACCAGTCAAGTCGCACGCTGGGGAGAAAAGAGCCAAAAGAGCCCCCACAAACAGACAGCAAATATTGCGGCAACCCCAGACACATGAATACGAACCGTCAACACGAACAATACTGGCGCCAGGGCGTTAGTAAACCCTTTATCATCAAGAACAACAAAGCTTTGACGTAAGGACACGCAACTAGCATGCGAATGGAAGTCCTATGCACCACCCGACCAGGTCAATCAGTGGGCCTGGTGCCTGCTTTTCAATCCCAATACTGCCCATGTGCTCGATGGCAGATCCCTTTGGGTCTTCCCCCTGTCCATGTCCGCGTTCCCCGAGTGCCAGCTTTCGTGTAAGTATGCCGCAATTCCTGCTGTCTTCTCGATCCCACCTACTGGCCACGAGCTTCAGCCAAGCCATCATGAATCGTATGATATTGAGTGTCTACAGTCCCGGCTGTCCGCTGCCGGAATGCAGAGTGGCAATACTGCCTTGGTCATTGGCAATGTTCCTGTCACCCTAGAACATCACTTCTCCTCACCAACGAGTTGACTGGGTCAACTTCGATACTGTCTCGTGCGGCAGAGCTAGTGGAGATCGGATTCGTCCATTGTTCTGCTCGTTCTGGGCATGGGCACATTGTCGTTGTCAGAGGCTCCCCCAACCCACCAAAAAAGGGGAAGCGTAGGCTGTCCTGGCCAGGAACCGAGTTTAGCCGTCCTTCTCGCATCCAGCCTTGCTCTTCTAGTGGGAAACGAATAGCAATTGGCCTCCGGATTCTAGGGTCGCTCAGACTTGCATACGGGCCGGCAACCGTCACACCAAACTAGAACGCACATCCTCCCACTTCATTTTCCTGCATTTCGCCTCTGTGGTGACGCACAGACCCTTTCCTGTCTTTCGGTTCGCTTCCTGCTCGCTCAACCTCGAGCCACTCGCTACTTGCGCCAGTAACACAGCTCAACCGTAGGTCCTGTCGCTGTTCCGATTCGTCGCTGTACAATAGACCTATCACTTTAGAATCGATTGGTTTTTTGGTTTTCGGCGGCATCGAGCAACTATTAAAGAGGCGACTTTTCTCTCCATGCTCAGTAAAGGAGGCCAGCGTCTTTTAGGACTGCTCGGTGCACATTGGCCTTTCGCCTTTGTGCTTTGCTTCTGATCTTGCCCCATGGAGACCGTTTTCATTACCATCCACGGTCAGGACATTCCTGGATCCAGCTTGTGCTTTACTGACAGTGCTGCTAGATTTATCCCGGGATGCCCGAATCAGGTATTGTTCCGATTCGGTCGAGGACATACTGGGCTACTTTCCTCATGAGGTGACGGGTAGATCATGCTGGGATTACTTCCACCCAGACGAGATTCCCTTTGCTAGGGCCATCCATGACCGTGGCATTAGCCTTGACAAGGCGGCTGTGATGAACTATTGCCGCATCAGGCACAAGGATGGCCACTGGGTGGGGTGTGAATGCGTCTTCACTGTGGTTCATGATGTCCTTGTGGCCAGTACTGCCGTCTACCGCCGGGGACCAAAGGCAAGACGTACGTGCAACTTCCTTCTTCTCAATGCAAGTCACTGTAACTGACTCAATCAGAGAGGGCGCTGGATGGAGCCGGCATCCGGCGAATCTTCTCCTCTTCCCCTCGGGATCCTAGATACCACATGTTGTCATATCTGTCCAACAAATTCTACGAGGAACCTGCTGCTCATTCTCCAGAGCCGCGGGCAGCACTCTTCCTCAACCGCTTCTCACGGACCTCGACTGTCATGTTCGCCACGAATAGTATCACCACCATTCTGGGTCTTCAGCCATCAGAACTAATTGGAAAGAGCTTCTACCACTGTATCGACCAGAGTTGTCTTCAAGACGGCGTCAAATGTATCGAAAGCGCCAAAGCCAACGATTCCATCGCCTACTTGAGGTTTTGGTACCAGAACCCTCTGCAAGTGGATAACAGGGCTGATGCTGAGTCTGTTGGTGACGAGAGCGATGAAGACGACGAAGGTGGTGTTCCTTTGAGGCCCAGCACCCGTTCTGGTTCTAGCGCCTCGATGGCGAATGCTTCAACTCCTCGCCAAACCGAAGATGCTGCGCTTGTCACTGATCGCCAGACGTCGAATGCTCCTGCACAAACCTCCACTTCTCAGTCCACTGAGGCTCTACAGCGGCCTCAAATTGATGTGCAGAATGTCCCAGAAACCAGCCAGGATCACGTCAGTCTTGCACCTCCCACGGGCGCAAACCTCACCAACCACCCTCCTGCATCCGACACGAGCACGGGTCTCGCATTCAACGTGCGCGAGACAGCATCTGACCTGGAAGCTTCCAACACACCACCTCCGTTGCAGGACAGACCTGGAAACCTCAGTGGCGAACGATTGGAGCTTGAAGCTGTGGTTTCCTGCACTTCAGACGGACTTGTTGTCATCCTTCGCCGCGCAAAAGCGTTGGTCCCTCATACACTTGGGGCGACAGAGGCTCCCTATTATGCTAACGGACTATTTGCATCACCCTGGGCGCCGGAGCCAGTTATGCCTCGTGCGGTACAGCATGCTGCCATGGCTCCCTCTACTTCTTTCCCATCCGCGGACGCGCCAGACTCAGGGTTCATGGCTGCCATCCGCGAAGTTGCGGTCTTTGCTTGGTCACTCACTGGTATCAACGGCTCTCTCGCGCAATATGCTCGGGGCAAGGCGGCTCCGGAGGCATTACCGCCAGACGGTCTGCCTATCTGGGATCCCCAAGCTGACGTTGATCCGCAAGCGAATGAGTTGTACAATGGCTTCTTGGGCAGTGCGCATCGCCCATTTGCTGGGTCTTCTGGTGAGTCAAGCGGGACGAAGAAAGACGAGGAATTGGGCAGCAGTGATGATGAAGTCCTCTGGAAGAGAGCACCGACGCTGACGCCCTGGAGACGACCCAAGAGAAGAGGCCACCAGGATGCTTTTGGAGGGGAGGAGAATGATGGAGTGGACGGCGGTAATGAAGAGGGCAGGAGAAAGAAAGCCACCCGGTCGCATTCTAGCTCGGGGCCAAGTCCAGGTTCCGGAGGAGCCTCCGCTTCAGGTTCTTCTTCCGGCTCAACCTGATTACCTTCCCTCGGCGTTTGCACTTGATCGTGTGGAAGGGCTCCTGCAAGAACTGTCTCGGAGAAGAAAGTGAAGTAACTGATGAACTTGGTCACATTCATTGACGAGGACGACGAGGACGGTGATGACGACGCTATGATCCATCAAATTTGACATCTAGTCTGGATTTCGAAGTACTATTATATACGGCCTGTGTGGCACAAAATTCTTTGACTACTCCGTACAAGCACCACAAGTAGATCGAATGAAGTATGTGTCGCTAGTGTAGATCACATGCGGGGCACGTGTTTTCGCGTTCCTGACGCGATTGCTAGAGACCATGATTTTGGTGACGGTTCCTACTGTACTTTGGATCACAGGCTTGACTTGGGCTCTGAGCCACAAACCCACTCCAATACTCTTATCTGTGACTTCGTTATACTGTGGAATTGACTCTCTGGCAATGCGAGATGCCTCTTACCAACGACAAGATGAATGCTAAGCAATATGTTCAAAATCGTGAATCTGTTGCCCATCAAGCCCGCCCGGAGAAGCGATCATTGACACCGCAGCCGAATTCTGGACGCGAACGATCGCAACACCGTCAAGATGAAGCTCGTCGCAAACTCCAGCATTCAAGTCACACCAAAGATAACAACGAAGTCATCAGTCGCCGAGAAGCCGCAAAGCTGAAGTTAGAAGTCCCCAATACACTGACGAATTCGAGTTCAAGGCTTCCTCAACCAGCAGGACATGGTGCTGCCCAAGAGCCAGCGGTGGTTCAGCAAAGCATATCTTCTCGCCCTGCACCAACTATTGGACACCGTCACAGTGTGTGTATATCTTGTCTTCCAAGAATGGTTTCACCGGCTGACTCACTTCCAGACCTTCGACGATACTCAAAGCATCCATTTTGATGATTCGATGAGTTTGGCCGAAGAGAAGAGTGGGCGCTCGAAGCCCTCCTTCAGCTTTCACCATGGTGGGAACATACCACCTATCTGGAACGACGATCCTCCTTTCTACCCTCCTCTCAGTCCTTTTGAAGGCTCAAAATTTGTATTTGGGAAACACGAGAAGGCTTCAGCACTGCCTCCAGATTGGCAAGCTCGAGTGGACGCTGAAAGACTCAGGCAGGGCTTCGATGCAGTGCATGGCACACGGTTCGCTCACAATATTGGTCCGTCGAACTGTCGGAAAGATGACCAGGAGGAAGAGTCCGAACAGGACGGTGACATCGAAGAAGGAACGTCTATTGCACAGAACACGCCCTCACGCATTCGAATGGCTCCTGGGCTTAAGGATAGGCCTAATCCTGGCAAAGAGAAACTAAAGAAGGGAACCAGGCCTGAAGAACCGACGACTCGCCTTTTGCCAAACCACAGGAAGTCTCTCGGTGACGCTGCATCGGCTGTCGTGGTCGAGCCTTTGAGCCGGCAGCAAATCAACCGCTTCAATGTTTACAAGTCCCCTGAGGCAGACGCTGAAACGGAACTCCCGGACAATCTTCATCCTACTATCCAACTGCCTCAGCCACATGCATCACTGGTTCATCCGCCAGCCTTTTCTTCCAAGATGTCTTCTCTCCACGAATCATCTTCTGATGAAGAGCAACCTCAAGCAAGACATGCCTCAAACTCTCCGCGGCTAGTCTCTAAACGTCATCCTCCAGATTTAGACCTCGACTTTGACCCAGAAGTCCTCAATACCCAGACCATGGCGGACCTTGACGCAATCCCTTTTACGGCCGACCCCCGATCGGGCGCATCAGAGCCTGCCCTTGACGCAAATGGCTCACCAATGAGCCTCTCCGCCAAACTCACGAACCTAACTAAAATGCGTGTCGAAGACCAACGTCACCTCTTCAAATCCCTCACCGACGCCGAGCGGGAGCAGACGGCAGAATGGTTTGTAGAAAAATTCAAGGTCAATATGCAGAAGCTGATGGCCGTGCGGTTGGAGAGGAGGAAAATCGCTCTGAAGTTTGAGTTGGAAGTGAAGAAGAGGGAGAGGCAGGTGGAGATGAAAAGGGGAGATGTGGACCAGGAGTTAGCTGGACTCAAGAAGGGGGGCGGAGAACTGATTAGGGGGAAATCACCCGCAAAGTGAAATTTCCTGTGCCGTTCTTGTCGTCTTTGTTGTTTCCAGCAAGCGGAGACGAAATTGTACAACGAAAAGAGGTTTCACTGGATGGCGTTAGATCTGGACTTGATCAAGCGATGAAGCAAGCGGCCACTCCCACCATCGAAATATTACCACGATGTCATGACGAAAAGAAAGAAAGGAAAAGGCGGAGGCGTGCTCAACTCAACGACTCGATGATTTCACGACATACATACCCACGGATATACGGGACCTACACACAAACCTACCCCCCTCCCTAAGGGGGCAGCCACATACAGTTCAGACCTCTCTGACCAACTACTGGCGGGGAAGGAGGGGAAGAAAGGAAAAGAGAAAGAGAACGAACACTACAAAGAGAGGCAATCGTCCAGATCACAGCCACAAAATCGAACAGAAGGGTCTGGATCTGAAACGATTGACTCACCAAGGGAGGGAGCGCGAGCGAGCGATGGCCGCCAGAGCAGCGGCTCGGAGAACGGGGCCCATCATTCTCGCTATGCTTGTGGGTTCTTATCTGTTGTTACTTCCCGGACGGCCTCGAGGCGCGAGTGTAGGTGAGTAGGTACATACATAGGTACCAATGTAGTAGGGAGGTAACTTCGTCCTGATGCGATTGCCCCTTTGTAGGAATGGTAATAGTAGTAGTTTAATCTAATTTAGCTCTACGGATATGTGTCTGGGGAGCGAGTGATACCGGAGAACATAACCATAACGAGTGAACCAAGACAGGCGGCTACAAAAGACTTTGAAACTTGGCTTAGATTCTTCTTCTGGAGCCCGTTGACCCCCGATACACTTTCTGATATATCTGTCGGGGTATCATCCGCCGGGTAATTGACCGGGAAGCCATCAGGTCCATAGGTACCTGCTCTACCTTTGGCTTCATCTTTCAAAGCCTGGTGGTTCGACCAGCATCGAACCACAAGCAAATCAAAAAGTCACTTGGCTTGACCCGAATCGACTTGGATTCGTAGCTGGTTTCTCAGAGGGTATGTTACCGACTGAATGCATCTCATCTCCCAGGCCTAGAACCGTAGTTCGCTATCACCTGTCACGTTCTATGAAGAGTAGGCACTGCTCTGTCAGCAAAGACATCCAGCGGAGATTTTTTGAGCTCAAATCTCAGAGACTTCTGCTCCCATGGCGGTATTGAGGGCGGCAGAGCCAGTAAAATCATGCCAATTCGGCAAAGCGCCGCGATATTTCGCTAGGAAAGTTGAGACTTGGATCACCGACAGAATGTTCCGGACCTTGTTGCGGTGCACCACACACCGGTCGCTCCTGGAGACCTTCTCTGAGTCGCTTGGTGTTGGCTTCCCAAAGTTCATGTGAAATAAACAATGGTTGTAACCATGATAGCCGTCAAGACTTGCTTTTCTCGCTTGTGGTTGCATGTCTCCCAGCTTCTGCAGTGTCACTTGCCTCGCCCACCTCCATCTCGGCCTCGTCCTGCGCCTTGACCACCAGCTTCCCCAGCACTTTCGCCAGTCGCTGGTAATCTGCAAGTAATTCCTGCACCTCGCCAAGCTTCAACTCCTTTGCATCAGCCATTTTCATGAATCGTGAGATGGGAGGCACGGCCTTAATAGCCACCAATTCGTTATTATCTGGCGACCGCAGGAGGGCCTCGTGTATGAGCTTATTCTTTTCCTCAGCCGAATCTTTCTTGTTTCCCTGGGCCACAACTATCGTTGGCGTAGAAGGAGTCTGTGCGGCCGGTGGAGAAGCTGATGCAGCGGGCGACCTGCCACCAAACCGTCCAATTCCAAACGCACCGCCAAACGCAGAACCTATGTGGCTCATGGGATTGAGACTATTACCGAAATTCTTTACCGTTTCCAGCGGGTTGCTGGTCGTCGGTTGCGTCGGTTGCGTCGCTGGTGGCATTGGCTTTTGTGCAGACCCGCTTGTCGCTGCAGCAGGACCATTCGGAGGCGAACTTGTGTTCCCTGAAAGAAAGCCTAGTCTTTTCCCGGTGCCGCTTCCATTGCTCTTAATGCTGTCAACACTTCGCTCTCGGTCCGCTGCTTTTCGTCCCCCTAATAAGCCTAGTAACTTTTCTTCGGTCTTCGTCAGATTGGATGGCATAGGGCTACTCTGCCCATCATGTAAGGAACTTGATTCGCTGAGAGCATGGTCATCTTCGTCTGGTGTCAAAGGTCGACTGACAAGTTGCCTCGCTTCGTCTAGCGTCTTGGGGAGAATGATTTCAGTGTTGGGTCCTTCATTGCCTCGTTCCTTCAACTTGCCAAGGAGAAATTTAAAGCTGTTATCTAGGGTATTCGATATGTTTTTGAAGCCTTCTTCTGCTGTGGAGCGAACGGCCTCGTTCGCGCTGCTTATGGGCTGCAGAAGGTCCGAGAGTGTACGCTGGTGTCGGGTTACGGGAGCAGGCGTGGGCTTTTCGGGAGTGGATCTGATGATTGAGGAAGCTTGACTTGTTTCGATTGTCGTGCCCGTAGCGTTAGACGTTGAGGTGGCTGTTGTGGCAGTCAACGGTGCAGGGACGGATTCTGGCAACAGAGGAAAGGCTTCAAGCTTATCTGAGGCCACACTCCCTTCTAATTGGGACGGGGCCTTCTTCGGTCCTTCTGGCATTTCATCTGCCCTCAGACTCGCGAGATCGACATCCTCCAGAAAGGTAATTGCAGCTTCCAGGTTGGTGAGGCAATAGGCGGCCTCGCCATCGATCTTAGGTGCCGCTCTGAATCGCTGGATGAAGTAAAGATTGCTGATAATGTTGATCCCCTCAACCGGGGACGTGATCAAGGCATAGATCAGAGTTGGCAAGATTTCGTCGGCAGAGGATGAGGAAGGGTGGATGGAGTACAAGGTATCGACGACTGCTTTATGGGCAGTGGTGAGGTGCTGTAATTTCCCTAGCGGATAGTGTTCTTCGTTCATCCTAGCCAGGCTCTCTCGCGCAGGAGCCAGTGAGGCTTGAACGTCTTCGACCGACTTTTCGGTGTCTTCACTCCATTCAATGCCCAAATCTTTCAGACCTATCCCTACCAGTGCCAATGCTGCCGTTTTTGATCTCAGCTTCTCGTCTCTGACCTCATCCAGAGTACTTTTATGTCTCCATATCTTGTCATAGACCTTCTCGCAGACTCTTTTCTCTACTGCCTCTTCTAGGACAATCCTCTTGTATTCTAACAGTCTCCTCTGCTTGCGTCTTTCCGTGACCTCTGAAGCTGTCAACATCTGAGAGCCTCCCCTTTGGTCCAACGGCGCCAGGGAATCGCTTGAGGGCTTGTTCTGCAGAGGTCTGGATCGTGAGGAGGGTTTAGAGGGGTTTGGAGAATGGTCCCGGTTGAGACGTGATTTGAGGGCGGAAATGTGGATAGAGATTGCACCCGATGCTCGAGCATAAAATTCCTGAAATAACTCTGATAACTGGTCGATTGTCGGTGGTTCATTGTATATTTTAGCACTGAGAGACTCAATGAATCTGTCCGTCAAGCTTGCCAATTCTATGGGCAATTCATCAAACCGATCGGGAAGGCTGTTGGCCCGGTCAAGATCTGGAGATGGAGGTTCGTCCTCCTCATTTATAGGCTTTTCAAAGATGTCTTCTGAAGCATCCTGTTTCTTGGGGGATTTTAGAGAGGTGATGGACTGGATGGTGCTAGCTCTATTTCTTCCCGTCGAAGAGGAGGAGGCGGGAGGCTCGTAACGAGTAAAGGATTTTGTGGAAAGAGCAGAGGGTCTCGGCTTCATTGAGCCTGTTGAGACAGTCCTCGACATGATGTAGATTGAGACGTGATGCTCTGGAAGCGGAAACAGTGGACAGACAAATACTCCGTATTCTGGGACTGCGCTGTCAGCCTTTCTCAGGCAGCCAGCAGGGCAGATCTTAGAAGACCATCCCTTCACTCCAAATAGAAACAATCAACAATTGTTTGCCTGGGAGTTGTAGCTGCCCCCCAGACCCGAGTCATCCGCAGAGGATTCGCTGTGCGCAAGTTTCCTTGTTGACTGCGCTGCTGAAACAAGAGGCACCAACACATGTGATTGACGGGATTGGTCACACATAGAATGTGGTTAGTAGCCCTCCGCAGTCAGCGCAGTCCAGCCTAGCCCAGGTTAGCCCAGCGTGATCCAGCCCTAGCCTGGCCAGTCGACGTCAGTGCCTTTTGTCCCTTCCAGACCCGTCTTGCCGTCTGCGCCATCCACGAGACCCCGAGCCATTTCAGTCAACAGTCATTCACTCCATCGCTCCCATCTTCCCTGCCATCAATCAGCACATGCAATATGAAGACTCGGAAACCAAGAGATAGGATTTGCACTTCAGACAGCAGAATCACGGCCGCCAGCATGCTGCTGTCCTTCCTTGCTTTTGCACCCTCTATCGCTGCGGCCAAACTCCCCGCCGCCATCGATCCCTGGTACCCTGTGCCAGCACCGAAACAGCCAGACACCCATGACTTTACATTAAGACACATTTTCCATCGAGGCACTTATCGAGACCCCGATTTGCACAAACGGTACGATTTCAGCCCACAGGCGCCCGTCCTCCTTACCCAAGAAGACGACCATGTCCTGTCATCGTCTCTCCAACCGCCGCCACACTTTACCCTCCGTTCTGACTCTGTTGAGATTGAACGACTAGTCGACAGGGAACCGCTGAGCATAGAAAGGCATCTCCAGCATGCACGTCTGACTGGCAGTCCGGCTGTCCTTGACGCCTCGCAGTGGACACTGGACGAGGTCGAGGGTCCCAATATCGTACACAAACCCACCATCCTCAACCTAGCAATCATGGCAGCCAATGCATATAATCCAGGCCCTGGTGAGGGAGACTGGGAAGATGTCAGCCAAGGCTATAACCGGTCTACGCCATTTGGATGGGAAGGAGACGGTCTGAGAGGACATATATTTGCCAACGAAGGCAATGAAACTGTCATCATCAGCCTGAAGGGGACTTCTCCTGCAGTCTTTGACGGAGATGGAACTACTACGAAGGACAAACTCAACGACAATTTGTTCTTCTCTTGCTGTTGTGCTCAAGGTGGCTCGTACTTCTGGCATCAAGTCTGTGACTGTCAGACCGGTACATATACTTGCAATCGGACATGTGTGGTCCAGGCCTTGCGACAAGAGAACCGATATTATCGAGCCGCAATTGACTTGTACACCAATGTGACGGAATTATATCCAGATTCCAACGTCTGGCTTGCTGGTCACTCCCTTGGCGGCGCGGTAACCAGCCTCCTCGGTCTCACATTCGGCCTGCCTACGGTAACATTCGAAGCCCCTGGCGACGACCTAGCGGCGAAACGCCTGGGTCTTCCCGCCCCTCCGTCATCAGACCCCCATAGACCTCGTACAAAATATACAGGAGCATATCACTTCGGAAACACCGCCGATCCAGTATTTATGGGCACCTGCAATGGTGCCACGGCGACGTGCACTTTGGGCGGATACGCTATGGAATCTCAATGCCATACGGGGAAACAATGCATTTACGATACTGTGAGTGACTATGGCTGGCGTGTCGGGATAGGCAATCATAAGATCCACAACGTCATCGACAATGTGATCAAGATATACCAGACTGTCCCTACTTGCGAAGCGGACGATGAATGCGTGGATTGCTTCAATTGGAAATTCTTCGAGAGTAATGGATCGGACTCGACCACGACTACTAGGACAACTAGCACAAGCTCAGCAACGTACACGAGGACGAGTACATGCAAAACTCCTGGCTGGTGGGGATGTCTAGATGAGACTTCGACAGCGACCACGACTTCAACGGTACCGGTAGTAACCACAACCTACACCACGACAAGCTGTGTCACGCCTGGCTGGTTCGGATGCAATGAGAACGTCAATATAACTGTAACAACTACCACACTCGCGCCGACGACAACTTCATCAACAACGTCTGTTCCCGCTTCCATCACCCATGATCCATCATCTTCCACCTGTGAGCATCCAGGGTGGTGGGGATGCCGTGATCCCACCTCCACTACATATAAGCCATCCCCGCCCTCGACGTCATCGACTCCAAGTGCTACACGGACGGCCGAACCGCACAAGAAGCATACTTGCAAGACACCCGGTTATTTCTGGGGCTGCTATGATCGGCCGAAATCCCACCATCGTCATGCTACAAGCAGTGCCGTTGATGTCTCGACAACAGGACAAGATACGATCACGAGAGCGCCAACACTCAGCACGAGTGCCACCAGCGCTGCGCCGACGCAGACCACTACCGATGACGGTGGAAGGAAGGGAAAGAGATGCAGAAGGGAGGTATTCTTCGGCTTGATCTGTTTGGAGGGATATGAGGTCGAATACGTGCCTGAACTATAATCGTGAGCGTACAGACGGCATAAGTCTCACGATATTTTGGTATGATTATATGGGTTTGCATGCATGTCCTTTGGTCGCAAAGAGCTCGGCGCTGGGCATGGAGGACTGACCACTATGGTGGTAGGCTTGGTTGGGTCTTTTTGAGTTTGATAACTGGTCGTTCGTTTTCATTCGACACGAAATATTGGAAAGCCTGCATTGACTGCCCAAGCTCTCTACCATATTCGAGGTCAAACAAGAAGAAACTATACAGTCACAAGTATTCGGACGATGTCCGGAACCATGGGGGAACTTTGTTCTGAACTCTTATAGTCCACGAAGCCCCGGTGGACTGTGACATACATTGGATAACTTCCAAAATCATGCGTCGCATCCGCTTTCTCATCCAAGCCATAATACCCGAAGCTGTGCGTGCGGATGTGACTTGGCCCCTACAGCCCTAGCGGGTTATCCGCGGTCTGCTTCTTGCCGCCGATCGAGTCGGTGGTAGATTTGGCGGTGTTGCCTACTGCCTTGGTCGTGTCGCCCAGCTGGATACATGGGCCAGCCCAGTCAGCATCATCGGGCTTGTTGAAGAAGAAGACGCAGAAGAAGCAGAAACAGAAAGAAGAAGCAGCGGGAGAGGGAGATGAAGAAGAGGGTGACGACGTACGCCTTGAGTGGCGCCGCCGACGGTCTTGCCGACGCCCTCACCCACGCCGGAGACGGTGTTGCCCACAGTGTCCTGGTCACGTCGTTGAATACGTCAGCCAGCTGCGAGAATTCTTTGAGATTGTGGGAAAGAGAGCGGCAGGCAAACTGCGATGTTCATGTACGCACCGTGACGCCGCCCACTGTGTTGCCGACGGTATCGGTCAAGCCGCCAAGGATGCCTCCTACTATGTATGTGTGTGAGTGTCGGTTTGACTCTGCCTTGCTCTTCGTCGGGTTGTTTGATCTGTGCGCCATAGGGGGGAACGAAATGGGAAAGCTTCAACGGGTAGGCCAGGGGAGGCGAACCGGGACGAGGAGCGGGTTGACTTGAGTAGTTCCAACGGAGAACATACCGCCTTGCTTCTTCTGCTGTTCCTCAGCCATGATGTACAGTTATAGATGTCCTACGTAACAAAGGGCTGTCTTGCAGTTGTGATGAGAACGTTGAATATAATTCGTATGAAAATGCTTGCAGAAGAGGATGAGCCTGTGGAGTGAACACGGGAAGTATTCTTATATATAGCATTGCTCTCAAAGTGGTCTCCTCCTCCGCCTTCTCTTGCTTCTGTGCCAGGCACCTCGCCACATCACTCTCCTCTTCTTGACGTCAGCCTCGACCCCTCTAAAGGGTCAGGCTATGTGAAGGGTCCCAGGGCCATGGCCGCGAGGTGGCTGGTTGGGCGAGAAAGCAAAATGAGTGGCTTGGACGCGACAGAGGAGGGCACCAGACACCCGGATTTGTGAAAAGCAAGTGAAGGCAAAGACTAGTCATGGTGAAACGAAGAGACGAACCGGCACTGCAAGGTGGCAGGGCGGGACAAAATGTGGAGGGAAGAGGAATGATCCCTGTAGCCGTGACGTCGAAGCTGCTAGGTTGGTGGCACCAGTGGTGATCTATTTTGGCTTTGTCTGGCCACCTGCTAATATACGTATATAGCAAGATAGTGAGGTATGTATTATCATGAGAAAAACCTGTCATCCAGCTTCCTCTCTTCCTCTTCATTCACAATGTCAACTTTGGCCATCTGTAGAGAACGGAATCCATTTATTAAGATGATGGGGGTCTCTCAATCCGGGCCCCTTCCAATCTACCCTGACTGCTTAATTTGGCTCCTCCTGTGGTGCTGCCTTCTGACTATTGAACAACCATTACGAAGACTATGCTCACAACTTTCCGCGCTGATGGAGCGTTGCCAAACAATTGGTTTCATTCAATTCCCTACCAAGTCCTAATCGACCAGTTGCTTTAGTCCTTGCTCATCCAAAGCACTGACTAGCATCGCAAGCTACGTACTATGTGCCTCCACTTCCGCAAACAAACCCCTTCGTCAACTCTCAACCCATCAAGCTTTTCAGCAGGTTTAGCATTAACTAATCGTGCCTTTGGTCGTCATTGCGCTCCCACCGCGACTCCTTCTCGTATGCACTGACGGCGAATAGAAAAGCCTGGCGAGCTTCGTGGTGTTTCCAAAGGGAGTTTTGAACACTTGCCAAATTCGCCCATGCTCTTAACTGCTTACCTACCATATCGGCGCGTTTTGTGTGAAGTTCTGTAGTCGCTCGATGCGCAGGTCAGACAGGTACTCCGCTCCGTCTTGGTGCCCTGACCATTCAAGTTATAGAGAGGGCGGAAACGAGTTTACCTAGGTGTCGGAGTAGCATCCTTGCAACGACCGCGTCGCAATTCGTGAGGGGCCCGATTCTGCTGATGAGGTTGAGTAGTTGGTAGTAGTTCCGGGAGCAAACTACTACCTCCAGCTGGGTGAATGCTAGACCCCACTGCCATATTGCTTGCTGATAGTCACCGTCGTTAAACCTGGCTGCTCGAAGGTTGATGGTCTCGAGAATGTTCGTCCACATCTCACCGGTAGATAAGCTGTCGCCCAAACTCTCCGGGTCATCCGACGGGGTCCGCGCACCTACCTCAACAGAACCGTGCAGATACTGGTTAAATATCAGATAGGAGCGTTCCGTCCTGTCAGAGATACTGCCAGGATCGGAGGCCAAAGGACTAGGATTCGGAGTCCGGCATATCAAGTCAATTGCCCGGCTGTCCATTTTGGCGCACATGGCAGTTCCGTGAGCCTGCAGCTCGTCTGGTTCATGAAAAGATATCTTCTTGCGCCTGACATACCGCCGAATGTCATCGATATCGACGACGCGTCCCCTAAGCAGAAATGTCGACCTTTTGACCCCCGTAGCTCTTTCGGCTTCTCGGGGCAAAATCTCTGATAGCTCGTGCTTCTCCTGGCTTTTGTCGAGTCCCAACAGTCGTATCTTGCGTTTATACATTTTCTCTCTAGCCATGGTTGGCACAAGACTGGCCATAAGGAGTGTCCATATGTCGCTTTAAAATTGTATTTGGACTCGAGTCATTGCTGCACCTCCTTGACTGATAACCTATCATCCCTATAGAGATGTGGCGATCACTGACTGGTAAGGTTCCCAATCTTTCGCATTCTGGGCATAAACTGATTTGGATGTCATCTCTAATTAACGGGGTGTAAATCACGTAATAGTTAGGATAGATCGATGGAAGAAGAAGGCTGATATAGATGGCGTCGAAACGTTTGGATGTAATCACCTGCGTATTTGTATTCTGCTCAATGATGGAGACGTGGTCTGCTGAGCACTGGATATCCCCCGTCGTTTTACCTAATCTGGCTAGGCCAAAGTCTCCTGCATGACACGAGGAGGATGGGGATGGATGCGTTTTCTCGGGGCGGAATTTGTGGCTGCCAGCGTGATGTTAGACGTGAAGCACGAAGATCTTGTGCAGCCCAAGGAGCTCTGCTAAAGGCTCTGCTAAAGCTCAGGCAATTAGGTTTTCCGTTCCCAAGTCGCCGAGTAATCCAGCTGTTGGACGTGCAAAAGCAAGATAGATTAATGACAGAGAAACGTCATTTAAAGCTACTACTTAAGTCCACCACCCAGGCAATGTAACACCCTAGCGTTGCAACACGCGTTTTATTCCACCCCACCACCAGACCATCTCAATCAATCCAACTGCCACTCAACCAATTCACCATTAATTACGCGTAAATGGCCTCAAATCGAGAGATCAGAATCCAACAGGCTATCCAAGACTTCGAAACACGCAAATATCCCTCAATTCGCGCGGCTGCGGCCGCAAACGACGTCAACTACGCCACGTTAAGTCGTAGACTAAGAGGCACTCAATCGGCCACGCTCGCCCACGAACCACAGCAGTTATTGTCGAATATACAGGAGGAACTGTTAAAGAGATGGATACTTAATCTAGAGGCTCAAGGACACGCGCCTAGCTATTCTGCTGTGCGAGTTCTCGCAGGGATAGTTAGCGAGTCGTCTGGCGGCCCTAGTCAGGTCGGACATAACTGGCTACCACGGTTTATCTAGCGACATCCTGATATCCGTTCAAAGATAGGCCGAAAGATCTCTATTAAGCGCGTCAATTGTACACTTCCTAAGCTACTTGAGGGGTGGTTTCGCGGTCTACAATCGATTAAAGTACGATATTCGATCCTACCATAGAACACCTTCAACATGGACGAATCTGGACTGGCTCTAGGCGTTTGCAGTAATTAAATCGTTATTGGAACATCGGCTACTACTAGTAGTACGCAAAAATCGCCTGAGACGCGTGAATGAGTAACGCTGGTCGAGGGGGTCTCAGCCACTGGCAAGCGGATTAGGGCGCTAGTTATCTTCAAAGGTAAAGCGCTACAGACCACTTGGTTTGACGATTCTAGTCCTGACTATCTATACACAACCTCGCTAAATGGCTGGACATTAAACGAGATCGGTCTGCGCTGGCTAGACTAGATATTCATTCCTTAAACGACGATAGAAGGCACTGCTCGCGGCGAGTATCGACTACTACTACTGGATGGCCATAAGAGTCACGTTACGCATGAATTTATGTGGAAATGCCACCAGAATAACATCGTTGTGTATTACCTTCTACCGCACTCAAGCCACGTCCTTCAACCACTTAATCTTACCTGTTTTTCGCCTGTTAAGTCCCGTTATCGAGCGCAGATCGCTGATCTAGCTAGATTCGACGATGTAAGCCTAGTTAAGAAGACTAGGTTCTTATAGATCTATCAGAAGGCTAGCTAGGAAGGTCTCAGTGTCGCCAATATTAAGTCTGGCTGGAAGGCCAGTGGTATCTATCCATGGAATCTACGGAATGCTATTCGATCTAGCCTAGTCCTCAAGGACGCCGCAATCGCTCAGATTACGCCACGAACACCGCCTTCTCGTAAGCGAAAAGCCTTCGAGGATAATGTCTATTCTACGCCAGTCAATAGACGAATTTATGACGATTCAATGAACAGGGCTAGACAAGAGGAAACGATCTCAAGACCACTCCGCAGGTTCCTGGGTAAGACCGGCAAAGAACTCGATCGTTTACGGTGGAATAATCAACAGAAGGATCGGCAAATCGCTAGTCTAAAGGCTCAACTAGAGCGATCGAAGGCCCAGAGGCAAAAGGGTAAGGCAATTGATGCCAACGAGACCTTTGCTAGCATCGAGAGTATACAGGCGGCCAAAGAGGCATTGGCCACGTTGGCGGCGACGACGACAGCGACTAGGAGGACTAGGCAGTCTACAAACAACAGGAATAGCACCTCAAACGACCCAATTGCGGCGTTTATGAACGTGTTCCATGTCAACGATAGTGCTAGTTGAGTAATTGAGACTTGTTCTGTTGCAACAGTTGTAAAATCGCGTGTTGCAACGCTAGGGTGTTACATTGCCTGGGTGGTGGACTTAGTAGTGTGGCCATCGACCGTGGTATCATATTTCCATAACACACCTGAGGCATTACTATCCAAGACTCATAGCAACGTCCTCTTGCACACTGAATGCTCTGTGCCCAGAAGCATCTCGCCATTTATCCAGCACGTCGTCCTCTGGTCCATCACGACTCCGATCACTCCGTGTGCTGAACTGGCCTGTATTCTTCCCACTGGAGCTCTTACTATCACTCCGGTCTCTCTTCGAGAACCAGCTGCCTGGCTTCTTTACCGCAGGAGATTTGACGGTGCTGTTGGCGTCATTGGCTTTTGGGTCTGGTGCAGATGACTTTTCCGTGGGAGGTGTTGGGTTCGCAGTAGCCGTGTCTTCTGACCGGCCTACCCCCTTGGCAAACTCTTTCGCTTTCCTCACCTTGTCCTCTTCTGTGTCAGACAAAGGTAGTGCTGGAGTACCACTCGGAGTCTCTTCAACACTCGGCGTCGCTTCGACAAGTTCTGCATCGCGGTACCACTTGCGTCTCCTCGTATATCTACCCCACCCGTCTTCTCTTCTTCCATCCTCCCACCTGTTGTCGTAATATATCCAGCCTCCACCGTCGTCGGCGGTCGCTTTACCCGAGATGCCGGCTGCTCCTGTTTTGGTGTCGCTTGTCGCTCTCCTGTGTGATTTGGCATCTCCGTGCTCTATTCGCCATTCAGAGTCGATCCATCTCCACCGTGACAGACCGCCTTCCACATCCGGCAGTTCGAACTCCTCCTTTGATGGTGCAGGGTTCAGATGTTCATCCGTCCAAGGGCCCCGCTCGTATGCAAACAAAGAAGTCGTCCACCCAAGACCCAACCACCGCCGTTGGTTCTCATATAATATAAACGTGAAACGAACGCCAGAAGAGTCGGGCTTCCGCTTGTTTGCGGCTTCTGTAGCGAGGTCGCTTTGAGATTTCGACCGGAATCCAATTGACGGTCGAAGTGACAGTCCAGACTTCGCATTCGGCGAAGTATCAAACTCCAGCCCAGTGACGAATGCGGCCGCTTTGCGCATGAATACAGAACGCCAGAGGATAACCCGAGACACCCTGGCCGGCTTGGAATGCCAGGTCAAAATTATTGTGCCAACAGCGAGAATGACTCTTCGAGGAGTCAGAATATAGAAAGGTGGAAGAGTCAGGATAATCCAAAAGGGGGTTACTAAAAGAACACGGATGAAGAGAGTCGTCAATGCTGGTCGAGTCGTAGCGGCAGTTGGTGTGGTCTGGGTAGAGAGAAAATCGGTCAGGATGAGGAAGGGATCCAACAGGACATTGCATCGGGCAGTCAATTCTTGTAGCGTCTCAACAATCTCATCGAGGGTCTTATGGTGGGATTGGGATTCCGAAGGTTCTCTCTTGTGGCCTTTTGCCGAATGTTTCTCTCCGGTTTTGGTGGTGGACGACAGAGGCGAGTAGCGTCTGGAGTACATTCCCAATATGAGACCAACTACGACAATAATGGGGCTTGCGAAGCGAATAATCTCACTCCCATATAGTGTGATTCCCCAGAAGACAGCCACCATCAAATATGATTCCCAAGGATCCTGGGTGCTCCATGAGAGAAGACCGGCGAGCTTGTTTAGTGGCAGGAGGAAGGGATGTGAATGGGCTAGGGCTCGAGTGATCTGAGGTGGTGTCGCTACTAGCAAGGGCGACTTTTTGTGGACTATTATCGTAGACCGCTGCTTCGATGTAGCGGAGTAGCCAGAGGTGGATGTTGGGGAGAAGGCAGCATATGTGGGGGGGATTTGGTCCCAGGCCTGCTGGGACGAGGAATCAGACGGAGGTGCATATGAGGACTGTCTTGACATTGAGGTGATCCAGGGAGTTTCTGGACAATTGTCAGTACATTTGAAGCGGAAGGTCGGATAGAGACCAATGTGTACCAAATGCTGCCATACACCGAGCAAGTCTGGGTCATGAGGATGACGCCCACGGAATAGTACCCAGTGCCTAAACAGATGACGCCACCAGTGCGGAGACGGAAAGACTCAGGTGAGAATAGTCTGATGGGAGTTGCAAAGAGTTGTGGTGCAGGATTGCAACAATACTTGATAGATGTTATAGACATGCTTGACGAGAGCAGATATTGATTGTCCGGGGATTTTTTTGAGGTTTGGGTCTCGTGGACAGCGGCTCAGGCATGTGCACAGCGCAGGCGCAGGCAGAGACATGATGATCGCGGCTGCTCGCTGATCCATAACTTATTCCACACGTGACTCCATGCGAAACCGAAACGAGCCGACTCGCCGAGCACATTTAGCCGAAGATTCGCCGGACGGGAATGGCGATCAGCAAAAGATTTCCTGCAGCTTCTGTCTCCCGAAGAATCAAAGAACACACTCGGCCATTGCCAACATCCGCGCGGCTATCAGCCACTTCGATCTTGTTGCTTCGCTGACAGGAGTCAATGGTACGTGTCTCTTGTTTTCAACTCCCTCCCGCCATCCATTTTCTGCAACACCAGACTGACAGGACTGACCACCGCAGGCGCATCGAATCATTGCCCAGATTGTCCTGACCGGCGGGCGTGTCTTTGGCAGGGCATTTGCAGAGGCATACAAGCAGGCCCAGGCATCGACGCAATATGCGAGGGCCGCTGCGAAAAGTGACCCGGGCGCCGTCAACACCGCTGCCGCCTCTGGCATGACCCTCGACGAAGCCTGCAAAATCCTCAACGTCAAGCCTCCCCAAGGTGGCGCCACCAATATGGAACAGGTCATGGAGCGGTTTAAGAAGTTGTATGATCTGAACGAGCCAAAGAAAGGCGGTGGTGGATCCTTCTACCTCCAGAGCAAGATTCTTCGTGCCAGAGAACGGATAGAGATGGAAGCTCGCGCCGCCGAGCGGAAGGCCCAAATGGAAAAAGAAATCAAAGAAGGTTGGAGACCCAAGATATACAAAACTTGATCTCTCTGTGGCTGACCGTCTCCAAAGGACGGTAACGAGACTGGATGGCCGCTCGGCATACACCACCTTTTTTTTTCGAACCTCTTCGACGATTGATTCTCATGCATAGCGAACGGCGTTGGATGGGAATTTACTGTAAAATGGATTGTACTATATCACGGGTGTGTGTCTACGCTAGATTGTTTGCGCAAGAGAATGGGCATTCTCACGTCTTGGATGGATGCTGTCTCTACGTTTGAGGAACAGTGCGACGATATCTAGGGGGAAGACAGTCGACAGGCCGACGTGATGTACCTGATACCAGATCTACCATGTTGGCAGCCTTGGGGTTGGGGACAAACGCCGCTCCATCCCAATGAGCGACTCTCCACTCAAGAAGGAAATTGGGACCAAGTTGAATCCCGCCAGATTTTGGTCTGGGGCGAAGTCGATGCAGACATGTATAGAACGAGATACGAGGAAAGAGGCCAGGGAGGCGCCTGAAGAATACAGAGTACTCGATGCTCCTCTCCTGGCGCTCGAGCAGTACAAAATGATACCACAATCAGAAGACCGCCCCTGATCTCGGCTCCTCCATTGATGCGTTGACATTTGAAAGAGGCATGGACCTGCCAGCCGTGAGCCCAAGCAGGGTAAGCGCTGCTCGGCGCTCACTTTAGGACTCAGCCCAACCTTACCTCTTTTCAAACTACCTCGCGACTCGCTCTCCTCTCACCTCCTCTCCTGGCGCTCGAGCAGTACGAAAATGACGCCAGGCTTTTCATGCGACGCACTACTCCGTTCAAACCCCGTTACAGGCGGTCAGCGGCCTCGATGGTCCGGTGAGTTATTATCCATTTACAAACGGCCCATAGCGGCACCTTCTGGCCCTGTGGGCTGAAGGATGGATGGCAGACGTTGGACTCTACTGAACCAATACATCGAGCCTCCAGAATGGATCCTGTTTGATCCATCTGAGGTAAGTCCTTTTGCAGTGCTGTGCGTGACAACGTCGCCGAAGAGTCATCATTGCTCCGGATGGGTCATTGGATTCAGGCCTCTTCACCCTGATACTCCATCCTGGAGACGTTGCTGTTTACACTACCCTTTCGAAGCCCTCATCACGTCTCCGATCCAGGCCCACCTCAGCTCCTTTCCCAACCCCCTCTCCTTCCAGTCATTTATGGATTCTGGGAAGAACGGCACACCGGGGCTTCTGAGCGCGGGATCATGCGCGAGGATTACAAAAATGCTATCGTCGCCATCATATTCCTGCATGTGCGCGATTGTGGTGAGGACATCATCCATGTTGTGCCCAAAGGCCGGCTGCCACAGAGGCTCCTTGGGGTCCCGACTCCGCGACGTCTGGAGATCCTCAAACCACGCGCCAGGGCAGAATGGAATGTTTCTGTCTTGCAGAGTCACAGGGTTTGGCGTGATGGCCTCGGGCATGGGCACGTACGCCGACGGACGGAACTCGCCACAGTGGTGGGCGGCGTCGCCACCTAGAAACACATATGTGTCGGGACTGCTGGTGGTGCGGACTAATGCGCATAAATGTCCCACGCAGTGGCCTGGGCTGTCTAGCAGATACAGCGATCCGTCGTGGAAGTAATCATGCGCTAGAAACTTTCCGATTTCCACAACATCAGAGGTGAATGTAATTTCTCGGACTGTTCGGCCTCTAACGGAACAGGATCGGTGATCAGCCTGGTGCCTCGAGTACGAAATCGGAAAGGGGATCAAAGATCAAAGAAATGACGCATCGAGGTTTATTCTTGTCTTTTCCTCCCCCCAGGAAGGGAGGGGGGGATTTGTAGCTCTGGGAAGGGCCTTTGCTTGGAAATGGGCACTGAGACTTACTCTACATCGCTTGGAAGCACTCCTCCCAGCGCTGAATTGCCCCCCCCGTCGCCGAGGAAATGTTCCTTGAAACCCGGCCCAACGACGAGGTCCGTTGCCGGGCCAAATGTTGACATGTCGCCCATATGGTCCCAGTGGGCATGACTGGTGGTGTAATATACACATCAGCATAAGTTATGGAGCATAGCAAGAGACAGTTCAAGTTCCAAGGGAAGAGCACCTTCCAAGGGCGCTCGCATCAAACTCGCCTCCAAATGACAGCGTTAATACTCTGTTTGCCCACGCCAGCCTCATCCAAAACTTCTGAGATGTTTTTCTCCGCACTCGGCTTGTGGCCCAACTTGTTGAACCGCTCGACAGTCGCTGGGGAGAGATTTTCCCAGTCTTTGCGAATGCCAAGATCAAACAAAACTTTCTGGCCCGATGGATGTTCTAGGAGAAAGACAAACGATGGAGCGGGCGCCGCCGTTGTGTAACCTGGCACTGGAGGCGTGAAGAGTGCGCTTGCCGGGACATTGGAGATGTTCGCCACATCGATGACTTTGACTGTAAGTGATGTCGATGACAAGGGAATGTTTAAGACTGGCTTTGCCGCCGTGGAAGTGCCATCTGCGGTTACCGTGCCCATTTTGTGATTCCCTAGTAGCAACTGTGCAAATCATAATTGTGAGGGAGGCAACGGATTTTAAGGAATGGCGCAGCACTCTTGGGAATGCCGCTTATGGGGAGAAATTGCGGCATCTGCAAAACGCTGGCAAAGCACCCAATCTCTGCGAGATACTTTGAAGACTGCAATACCACCTATATGGAAAGGCGAGGTCGAAGTACGGTCTCCGAGACACTTTACGAGGAGAGTGCCAGCCTATCGGTCCGAACGGCACTACTCATTGGGACCGTCGATCCGAACTACCCTATTGGCAGAATCTTGCCGGCTTCCAGACCCAATAGGCAACGATCACGGTCTGCGCTTGCCAGTTTGCACCATTGAGCTACTTGATCCGATGTGTAGGGGAGATACTTATGCTGACACAGTAGTGCGACTCTCGACATGAAAGCTCTTTTGCTTGAACACTATGGCAACTCGTTCAATCGAAATCCCAAGTCGGAGACCTGGGTTCACAATCCTTATGTTTGCCCAAGCCTCGAACTCTCTCACCCTTTCTATACTTCAATCAATACTCTCTCAGCATGTCGACTGAGGTAGAGAAGGATACTCAGCCCGAACAACACAAGAACATACCCGATGACGCTGAGGAAATTCAAATTACTATCACGGAAGCTACAGAATTGTGCCAGAATGCCCTCCAAAAGGCAGGCTATCTCAGTGAACAAGCGGCGATAATCACAGATCATTTGGTCGACGCTGAGCTCCGGGGTCACCCATTTGCTGGATTAGCTCGAGCGTTGAGTGTTATCGAATTTCTCAAGAGTGCGGGCATGAAAGCAGATCAAGAGATTGAAGTGACCCGCACAGGATCAACGTACGCCCACCTCGATGGCCATGATTCCGTTGGCTATCTGGTGGCACACCAGGCCGCTAAGCTCGCCATTGAGAAAGCAAAGTGTGCTGGCGTATCCGTGGTCGGAGCAAACGGACTATGGTATACCGGGAATCTGGCATATTACGCTGAGATGGCCACACGTGAAGATTTAATAGTATTTATTGCGTCGAACGGCACCCCTATTGTCGCACCTTATGGAGGATACCAGCCAAAATTCTGCACCAACCCTTTCTGCATTGGATTTCCTACCAATGAGCCTGACAAACCTGTGATCTGGGACATTGGTACAAGCAACATTATGTACGCACAAGTGAAGCTGGCAGAGAGACTCGGGGTTCCGCTGCCAAAAGGATCTGCAAATGACAGTGGCGGAAAGCCTACAACAGATCCGCTCCAGGTCTTGAATGGCGCATTGACTGTTTGGGGCGGGTACAAGGGAAGCGGACTGGCTATCATGGTGCAGCTGTTAGGCATCGCGGCAGGGAGCACTGAACCGACCCCGTTCCTGTCGGACTTTGGTTTCCTGATCATGGCTTTTGACCCAAGTATTCTGCAGTCGCTGGATAGAGTCAAGCAGGACGCGGAAAAATTGTCCAATTCGATCAGGTCAACCAAGATGCTACCCGGCGAAGGGCCAGCCAGGATGCCATTTGAGCGAAGCAGTGAATCGCGCAGGAGAACGAGAACAAAGGGCTCCTTCGAGGTCCCAGGGAGAGTCATCGAACAACTTCGCAGCCTGGGGTTGTAGTAAAAGAATTGCCTGGTCAATACTATCCACAATTGAAGGTCATTCCTCTCGCGAGGCTGTGGCTCCCTTCCCCTCTCCGCGTGTGCTCCACATCGATCTATCCAAATACGGCTAGTCTAGCCGGTCGAAGAACTTTGCCGGCAATTTCGTCTGCCGGCACGGCATTTCACGTCCTTCCTGCTTCCCTATTTCTGCTACTCACACGCCATTGAGCCGCGACGGCAACTGAGCGTCCCTTGATTGTGGAAAGAGTACCGGCAATAACATAGCGCCACGATGGTCTCGGGACAATCTCACGCCCACAAAGGGCGCGCTCGTCTTGTCTGCCTACAATGCCATGACCGCAAGGTTAGATGGTTTTCGAACCCGGCTAAACCTGACACGTGGAGCAGTTCGCTGATTTGGCTTCAGATGAGATGCGATCTGGAGACCCGGTCCAAAGAGGGATTAGATAGTTGTGGGAACTGCGCAGAGGCGTCGAGGTTCTGCGAGTGAGTTGACATCTCTGCATGATGCACTTGAGGCAGTAAAGCCCGAGCTGATGGCTCTAGACCGCGGACTCCAAAACGCCGCAAGGGAAATACCAATGCTGCTCGCAAAGCTTCTGGGGCAGTTCACGGAAACACATACGCCCCAATTCGGCCAGCGTTGAATGATCAGTCCATCCGCATAGAGACGGTGCCTCAACCACTTCAACAACAGGCGCCTGTTCATCGACCCGACTCGACTGTGGATATTCCCAACTCTCAACATAGCCAATCCGCGGCTGAGAGTGCCCTGCCACCGCCCGAACTTGACGAGCGAGGCTCTCTCCAGCAACCGGCATTGCCCTCTGGCAACAACCCACCAGAAATCTCGTCTACCATCCCTTATACGACAACAATGGGCTATTTCGGTAACAGTGGAATCCTAAATTTATTCGAACCTGACTATCGAGGAATTGCATCCAATGAGCAAAGAGGCAGCACTCACTTCTCACTGGCTGATGCCGACCTCCCACCGCTGGAACTGCAGCAAAGCTTTGTCGACACGTATTTCGAGTACTGTTGGCCCTGGTGCCCGATCCTCGACAAGGCTGTCTTGTGGAATGACCTTGACCTCTCTCCGTCTCCCCTTCTGATCAATGCCTTGGCCCTTTTGGGAACCCAAGTACGGCCTCCAATCATGCGGCACGCAAAAGCTGCTGAGTATTACAACCGAGCAAAGATTCTTTTCTACACAGACCAGGAGAATAATCCCATTGTTTGCCTGCAGTCTATCATGTTATTCTACTGGTGGGCTCCGCGTGGGTGAGTCTGTAACGCCTTGTTTTGTTTCCGCCGGACACAACCCCTTTTTCCAGAAAACCACTCCTCTTTGGGCCCGCTTCCGATTTCACAAGATTATTCGAACCTTTCACCGACACTTTTCCCCCCAGAAATCCTCCACATGCATTTTGTTGAGATATGTTTTGTCTCGTTTTAACTTTCCTTGCTTGCAACGTTGTATGTTCATGGGTCAGTAACAATATTCTCGCAAACCACTAGTCCCGCGCTTGTTCATAAAGATGCGGCTTGGTGGTGGACTGGGATCGCAATCAAATACGCGCAACAAATGGGTCTGCATCGCAAGCCAAAGAATGTCCGCGATGTGGGAGGAGATGCAGTGCAAGGGCTGAGAAGGAGGATCTGGTGGACATTGTTTGTGAGTTGACCTGCCCGGGCAGGTAGACTGCCTGGACTAAAGATGAATGCAGGCCCGAGAACGATTGACAGCAATGTGCCAAGGACGACCTCTCACCATCAACCCCGAAGATTGCAATGTTCGCGAGGTGTCGCTCGAGGATTTTGGCTCATCTGAAGACCCAAGAGCGGAAGTCTTCATTTATTGGGTCAGACTCTGTGGCATCATTGGTCGCGTCAGCCAACATCTCTCACGCAACCTGGAACAGGCGCTGTTTCCAACAACTTTGGCAGAGGAACTCATTGGTTGGGCCCACAGCCTCCCCAGCCACCTAGAACTACCAGACATGGCCAATCGAGCACGAAAATTTAATCGCGATGTGTTAAAGCTACACCTGCCTTATCTGACTACCGTCACCATTCTCCACCTGAACTGGTCATCGCAGCATCCTTCACAGCCCTGGCCTGAAGCGTACACAGCTGCGGTATTGTCGGCATCGTGTGTCACTCGCATCTTCAGGGACTTCCTCGCTCGCGGGGAAATTCGGTTTCTGGGCGCCATCGCATGCTGGTACGTGGGAGTAGCCATCATAGCGCTCTTACAGACCCAGCGGATCGAGTGCCTGGCGGAAAGCGGAGCCGAGGACATTCGCATCTTGAGACTCGCCTTGAACGAGTTGGCGGGCCTGTGGCCCTCGACTGCCATTTTCGTCAAGGGATTTGACCGCCTGCGCGCATTCGAAAGCATTGGGGCGAGGCATGACGGGGGCGCAGCATCGAATCCGCAAGCGCCGCGCACAACAGGAAACACTGCGACTTCAAGTCTTTCGGACCTGAACTGGCCCCATGGTGTCGACTGGCAGAGCTACTTCCCCCACGTCACGACGAGAACCTGCGGGCTAGCAGGCATCTTGCTCGCGGAACCACATCAGCCGGAAATATGGGGCGACCTCTCCTGGCTGGGAGACGCCACCGCGTATTTTCAGGACTTGTTTGACTCTTCAGATGCGTTGCTAGATCCTTACCTTGAGAATCTATCAGCCTTGTGCCGAATTGATGACCAAGTACGCATCTAGAGCACGCCTGCTGAGAATCTTTGACTCCCACCTGAACTCGCGGTGGGAGACCATGTTATGTTATCCTCGCCGGAGATAGGGGGAGCTTGTCCGATCTATAATTGTTCAGTTCTTCCAACTAGGCCCCCCATAAAAGCGATTTTGCTCAATTCAAGGTACATCAATTTAAGACCCTTATAAATAGCATATTTGAGGCGGTGTTGTTCTTCCAGTAAAGCAAGATAATGATCGATTTTACTTTGGGAGATTAGCCAGAATCAGCTCCACCTCCTCGTCAACCGCCTCCAGTATATGGTCTGCGGGATATTGCGGCTTCCACCCGATCTCTTGACCGTGACGAGTCGTGAACGTGCACCTGTGGGCAAATTATCAGCATTCTAGCCGGCAACTTATGAATGACACCCCCAAGGCCCTTCTTACATTCCGCCAAGCTGTAAAGGAACGAGCTCCCGGGGACAACCCAAGCCGGAAGCCATGGCGTCGAGCGCTTGGTCTGTGGCCAGCGTCACCGCTTCATCATCGATGACGCCGCGCGTCGCCAGTGCGACCGCCATGGCGGAGTAGAGATCTACCCAGGCGACAGTACCCGACGAGGCGAGATAATAACCTTGCTTCCCGCTGCCAGGGTTTTCGCCTCTCATGATGCTTGCCAGGATCTGCAAGTATAGGGTTGTGTTATCGATGACATGGCAGACGGGCCAAACCTGTGCGTCTTTTAGCCTTGATAGCCGGCACATTTTGGGAGGGGGAAGAAGAAGAAGAAGGAGAAGAAGAAGATGATGATGATGATGAGGACGAGGAGGGCCACAAACAGTTTTTTCAGTGTCAACGCTATACACGCGGCGTGCAGCCTGCGCCGCCCGCGTAATAGCGACGGTTTGGATCGAGATTTGATTTCCGAAGCCTTCGCCCCGGCCGTCTACCGAAGTTCGAGTCAGTAGCTGCCCAGCCCACATGGATCGAGGGAGCCTGCAGCCGTGAATCACTCACACACTATGCATGGCACGAAGATGTATGTTGGGACTCCATGAAATTCGCCTAGTTCGATGATCGTGTTATTGGCGTCGATGGCCTATTCATCTTTGGATTAATGTCGAAGCCTAGTCCCAGGAATAAAAAGATCCCATAGCTTACTGGCTGGATTTGGGGAAGAGGTGGTATCTGAGACTTTTGGATGTCGTACAGATCTGCTTGGGTGTCCAACACGGGTTGGTCGACGGGGGCTCCAGCGTGGCTGGAAAAGATTTTGGCACCACTGGTCTTTGTAAAGGGTTAGGCCGATTTTGTGAAACCCAGTATGCTCTCAGACAAGGGGATTTACGTACATGCATGAAATGAACGTCTGTCCTCAAGCTTTTCTTGACTTGCGCGAGAGCTCTGATGAAGTACGCTTGCGATTCGGCGTGCAGCGCATCGATCAAGAAAAGAACGATTGTAATATTGTTGCTGACAACTCCTTCGTTGACGGCAGTCTCGTCTTTGACATCGAAATTGAGAGGTTCGGCCCCGTACTGTTTGACGGCATTGGCCTGTTCGTCTGTTCGTATGAGAGCGTACAGCTTGTCGTATGGTGGCAGACCGAAGCTCGACCATCGAGCTAGCAGCGTGCCGCCCAGGTAGCCAGACGCTCCGGTTACTAGGATTCTGTGCGGCATGATGGGAGCGGTTGATTTGAGGTCGAAAGTAGTATCAATGCCTTCGAGGTTGACTGGTTTAAATTGTAGATGTCAAATGCAAGCCAATGCGCTCAATCCGACCTCGAACCGTTTCGACCGTTTCGACCGTCCGCAGACGGACGAGGCTCGTTGTTTGATGAAGACTCCAGCCTCGTCGCTTCAACCAGCGTTCCAAAGAGCCGATTTGTCCGTATTGCCGGAGGGAACAGCCTATTGGTTGATGGAGCCGCGCTAGAAGTTTGTGCTTTGGGGCGATTGGGCTTCCTCGGGCAAGACAGGGAAAGCCAGAGCCCAAATGTATATATGAAATCAATAGATTTTATCCTGAGCTTTCTAACATAATTTGCCGCTCGTAACCTGGAACAGGACCCTGCCATGTCGAATCAAGCGCAAGCACTGGAGGATCCTGTACAATGCAATGGAGAACACAACAACCCGGAGCCAACATTGACGTACCTAGCAGCACGCCGTCTCGAGAAGATACGGAACAGCAAGCTGACACCGGCAGTTGAAGAAAAGGCCACCCTTTGCTTACTCGACTACCTTGGTGCCCTGGTCTCGGGGCTGTCTACTCCTTGGAGTGCCGCGCTCTTGAAGTATGCTCAAGGAGCGTCTTCAGGCCGAGGGGATGCTCATGTCATGGGCCTGAAGTCGCTTGTGTCGGCTGATGTGGCTGCTTTCACCAATGCTGCCCTCGCTCACAGGTTTGTCACTGTACGGGCGACACTGGCCTCTCAGGACGTTCGTGGAGCTGACCTATGGGCTGACTGGCTTTCGACAGCATCATACGCGATGACATGCACCTGGCAGCAGGTGCCCATATAGGCGTCATGGTGATTCCCACCGCGCTAGCACTTGCCCAGCGAGACGACTGGACAGGTGAGCAACTTTTGAAAGGCATCGTGGGTGGCTACGAGTTGGCTGTGGCCCTTGGCTCGGCGGTTCGCCATGCGGGCCTCTGCAATCCACATTTCCGTCCAAGTGGAATGATTGGAGCTTTTGGCGCTGCTGCGCCCGGAATTGTGGCAGATGCCAGTATGAGTACCAGCGTCGCCGCAAGTGCTTTGAGCTTGGGAGCCAACATGGGCGCAGGCTTGAACGAATGGCCTTGGGCCGGCGGAACTGAGATCAACACTCAGATGGGCATATGTAGCCGCAATGGTATCAGTGCCCTAGACCTAGCAAGAGCGGGCATATACAGCAGTGACACGGTATTGGAAGGTAAAGATGGCTTCTTCTTGGCCTATGGATGCGGTCCTGGCAGTGTAGAAGAGTTCAGGAATTGGCTGGCGACAACCGATCCTGGAGCCGGCATCACGGGCGCCAGGTTCAAGCCTGTGGCAGGTTGCAACATGATACAAACCCCTCTTGCTGTGGCTCTGAATCTCGCTCCACAAATACACGGTTCAGGTCAGAACATCGAAAGCATTGGCATTGTCACGACAACTGCTGCGAAGGATTATCCCGGCTGCGACAGCAGTGGGCCCTTTGAAAAGGTCCAGCAAACAAAGATGAGTCTACAATATGGGGTCTCGGCAGCATTGCTATTCGGCCGAATCGATGAATTTGCCTATATCCAGTATGACAATGGGGATTTGCAAAGTCTCATTCGCAAGTGTACTCTTGCTACTGATGTCAAGTACGATGGGGCCCTATCGAGAGGAGAGCAGCCCTGTCGCATTGAAATCCGGAACCAAGATGGGACAGTATATCAACATTCTCTGGCAGATGTCCCATGGTTGGAAGGGGAGGCCGTTGAATCCAGATTCAGGAAAGAAGCAGCGGCTATCTTTGATCCCAATACCGTGGATCAGATGCTTGGGGAATGTCGCAGGTTGAAGGATGCAAAGACATGTGCTCGTTTGTTTGAATTGCTTGCCCTCCAGACGTGGAGATGAGAAGGTAATACGTTTCCGATCCATGTTGATGAAATCAAAATCAGAAGACCTCCAAGCCAAGGCCTATGAGTTGCAGACTCTTTGACAAGAACCTATGAGCCTTTGAATTCAATCCTCTTCATCCTTGCGACATCTTTACGAACACTGGGCAGCATGAATGATATCGATCTTATTGAGCCTTGATGGCACCGTCACCCTAAAGTCAAATCTATGGTAGGATGAAAGCTGTTGAAAGTCACTTATATTCGCCAATGTAGAAAACAATATCGTGAGACGGCGCGTTAACTAACAGACCTCGGCGTCTTTCCAGGGCCGGTAAGATCAACTTTTACTCTTCGACAAGTTGCACCTTCTGTGGTTTCTCAGCACCCGACAAGCCTCAGCCAGCATGTCAAATACCACAGTGGTCTTTACTATCAAGGGCTTTTCCGTCAAACAACGGCTGAAGCAATTACCGCTGCCACGTTCCGGGCTGATCAGACTTTCTCAATGGCGTCTTTGGCCTTCTTCTCAGTCTCCACCACAACTGTCTTGGTTTTCTCGTTTTCCAGAAGCACTGCTTTCTCCATGGTTTTCTTGGCCGGGTCGACGTTTGGCACGAGCATGGCGCTGATGATTGCCAGAACCGCGAAACCAAGAGCCGTATAGTAGACCACTTTGTACGCTTGCACGTAGGCCAGTTTGACGGCAAACTGGCTGGCACTTATTATTTGGGCTGTAATCCCGGGAACTTTTGCATATGCAGTTGCTGTGTTCGCTGCCGCAGCTTGGATCAATAGCGTCAGATTTGAACTGACGAAGCCTGTACCGGCAATGGCATCTGCGATCTTCCCCGGTAGATTCTCTTTGAACTGGTTGTCGACGATTGAAGAGTATATCGCTGTTGCAACGGCACCGCCTAGGAGACGAAAGGTAGACAGAGCGCCAATGGCAATGCCCCTTAGCGAGGGTTAGGTTAGTAATTACACTTTTTATGAATCAGATCAAGCTCTGTCATAACTCACATATCTGCTTGGTCCTCAATGTTGAGTGACACCATGTTGAAAAGCATGTATAGTGGTTGATTGATGACGCAAGACATCAGGAATACCAGAGCAACTGCCTTGGCCTTGTCGGACACACCGACAGACGACAGACCGCCGACAAAGGCTACTTGACAGCATATGAATATGAGGATCTGCCACTTCTCGTGGCCAAATCTTGCACAGATGAGCCATACAGAAATCAGAGAGACTGTATCAAGTCAGCCATGAATCTCAGAATCTTTGTGTTGCAAGTGGTGCCTACTCACTCCAGGTGCCCCATGTGGTCAAATTTGCATAGACTCCGCGCATGATTGGATCGTCCGCAGGCACAAACAGGAGACCAGATTGACGAGGCCATAAGACCTGCATACTGTAGTAGAGCATGCCACAACAAAATCCTACAAGAACGAGAAGGTTGTATCTGAAGCAGACAGTCAGGCTAGATGGCAGTTATCAAGACACAGAAGTAACTTACCTTCTCCATTGTCTGAAAAGTTTTGGTGGAAGTAACGGGTACTTCAAGTTGGCGTTAAAAACCCAAACAAAGAGAAGTACGAGCAACATGAATCCCACAACAATGGGGCCAATGACTGCAGGTGACTTCCAGGGGTATTGCCTGCCTCCGAAGTTCAAGCCTACGAGAAACAGAGTGCAGCCAGCGATAAACAGGAATAAGCCGATATAATCCATTTCAGCAACCAACTTCCATCTGGAAACGCGGTCCTCTTTGTGCTTTGTTTCGAAAGTAGGGGGATGGTAGAAGCAGAAGAGAAAAATTCCTGCACAGCCGTGGAAGGCACACATATACCAATATGCACCTCGCCAGCCAATGCGTTCGTGGGCGATGAAAGCATAGGTTATGAGGGGGCTCATGAGGCAGAAAATACCGCTGGTACCGTATAGTCCTTTTGATATTAGCGAGATCAAATGACGTAATTGGATTCTCCTCTTTCGAACTTACCAAGAGCGGTCAGCCGGTATTTATTGGGAATAAATTCCATAATGCAAGCGAAGCCCATCTCCTGGAACCCAGAGCCGATTCCAAACAGTACACCGCTTGCAATCATCTGGCCAATACTTCGGCCAGTGGCACCGACAATGGTACCGATAAAGGCAATGAAAGCTCCACAGAGCATGAAATAGCGGCGACCGAATATATCGGAAAGGCGACCACCCACGCTCACCAGAACGGCGGCACCGAGCCCCCACGACACGTTGATCCATACATAGTCTGGGTCGGGACCGAGTTCGGCATTGATATAAGAGGCCGCTGATGCTGGAATCAGTAAGGTCATTTCATAGGCGGTCAATTGACCACAGATAGCCTACAAATCACGTTGTTAGCGGTATGCTTTTGGCAGGAGACGACGGGACCGACCAAAAAAGCCAAGATGGTTTGACGGTTGATGCCTTGGAAGATCTCGTCTTCAACCACCACAGTTTGGTCGTCACTATCAGGGCTGACCTCCGATGTTGAGGTGTGTTCGACATGGATATTGCTCTGGGTCTTTTCACCTACTACCTGGAATTGCTCCATTCTGGAAGTTGGGCTGGCAGGAATGATATCCCAGCTCTGGTCCCCCGCAAGGTCTCAGGCTGGGTGCTCTGGGGAACTTATAATCCGGGGTATCTGACGAAGGGTCTAAGACATGAGCAAAACTTTACCTCCATGCGGCACTCGATGAGCGCTTGGTCGGTGGTACTACTTGGCCCCCAACACCAAATAGAACTTTTTCGGCATTCACGTCGGAGGGCCGGTAGCTGTGGTCCAATTATGGCTCGCAATGATTCATTTCGCCACCAGTTTCAATTGGCTGCTCTTGCCGTTACGGTGATGCGGCTATTTAGAGCCTTCGGCCTGGCTTCAACCGCTTTGCCAACCGCGATGCCGGGGTGCCTGGACGCACCGAATACGGATCAGGGAGAACAACCTTGCGTCAACTCATGGAGTGTCGATTGATGTGGAGCTGAAGTGCTGTCCACAGGACACAAGCTGTTTTCTGGCTGTTCAACATCAAGCCAACCCCAATAGGGAAGTCTTTCCCAGAGAATTTGCATCCATTATAACGAGACATTGCGAGCGTTCGGCCGAGAGTATTCTTGCGACTGCGCATCGCAAGTGCTAGTAGTTCAAATGTGCCAAGGAAGAAGGTCTGGACGCTTGCAACCCGGCTGAAGAACACCCAGTCCAAGATATCTCGGTAGCGAGCAAGAAACGGTTGACACCATGACGGAATTGGGAGCATAGCCTTCGTTGAGTATCTGCCTGCCAGTATCTGGGAATCACAAGGGAAAGGAGAGAGGCGAGGCTGAGGGACTCGACTACGAGGAACAGGGTACAAGTAATGGCTCTGTACTTGTAGCTCAAGCGACAGGAAAGAGGTGCTTCAACGCTAGTGCATGAATGGCCTAGCATATCACGTGGTTTTGTCATGTGACACCAAGTTAAGGACCCCAGAGGAACCATGGAGGTAACAAGTAATGCATTCTTCCTGTCAGTTTTTCTCGTCTTCAGCCATGTCATTCAAACTCTGCATTGTTTTTGTGCTCCTTATGTGGTCAATAAGGTTCATGCAATAACAGCAGGAAAGAGTCTCCGCGGCAGATTGCTGTCAGATTTTGATCTCCTAGCTCCACGCATCTCCCCTCGCAGTCACTACGAGCCTCTGGAACTTTTGCAGCCAATAGTTCTCGTCCGTCCAGTCATCTTCTTCGGCGTCTTTGAACCCTTCCTTTGCAACTGAGTATGGCACAATCACGAAAGAGTGGCCTAATACCTGGGTCAGTGTGGAAACTCCAAGGTCGCGATATATATGATGGCAAGCGCTTGCGATTGCTCACCGTTTATCCCTTTGTCGCATGAGACCCTCATAATTGCAGCGACGCAGCTGTCCACTGCCGCAAATTCAATCCCCTTGGACAGCATTGACTCATATGTCGCGGCAGATTGTATGACTGTGCGCACATAACTGTCCAGAATTCAGTCAAATTTCATAGGCCCAAAGGTCAAACGGCTTACTAGGGGGCAATATATGCCACTCTGATCCCCTGATGGTATGAATGCCTTCTGACAGTTCTCATGAGGCCTCGGAGGCCGAACTTAGCGGTCGAATACTCCCAGCTGCCCTATTTGGCCTGTGAGAAAGGCTCAAACAACTGTTTCATAGGAGAAGGGGATCACCAGATTATCCACAATGCCAGCAATACTTCCGATGAAAATAAAGCAACGATCTCTAGGAGCATCCTGTGGACACCGACGGAAATAGTGGACAGCTAGCTTGAACGTGTACAAAACGCCGACTAGATTGATGTCGATTATATGGAGGCTTGGTTTCGTCGGTGTGGAAAATGGGTCTGAACCAAGCAAGATGGGTTAGTGTATCCTCCAGATGAACAGTCCAAAGAGGCTGGAGTTCCTTCTTACCTTCCAATTGCATCAGAGGATCACCCGCTCCCCTTCCAACTCCTGCGTTTGCAATCACAATATCAAGCGATTTCTCAGGAGATTGCGAGATGGCGGCTTCAAACAATCGAACTTGATCATCCCAAGATCTTGTGTCACACTTGACGAAACAGACATGTTGCCTTGAAGGGACAATTGATCAGTCTTGCGTCAACTCGGTGGTAGAAAGCCTTACGAAGTCAGTTCTGCCTCAACCGCTTTTCCCTTGTCCTCGTTGATATCGCAAAAAGTTACAAAGGCCCTGATTGTCAACTCGTCAGTGTTGCGTGCGGTCGTGAATTCCGTCAAAGGCCTACCCTGCATCGACAAATGCTCGGACATATGCCTCGCCTAAGCCGCTAGCACCTGCTTAAGTGAATATGAATGCGCTTGAGTAGATAGATGGGATGCAGCCCAGGTCCTGACAAAGGAAACGTTGCGTTGGGGCTATTTGCTTACCCCCCGTGACAACAACACTCTTTCCTTTGCACTGACTCTTGTCGGGGACAATGCTGCAATCCACGGGCCCGGTGTATTCATAAGGTTGAGATGCCATGTTGAGGTCCGGATATTTTGTTTTTGAACTATGACGCTGCTGACTTTTACCTTGATGAGTTCTGAATGCTAGGAATTGCTCGCCGGCTGACATATGAAATGGTAAGAGTATTTGTGTCACGACGTGGTTGGAGTAAGGATGGCACTGTTCATGATTTTCCCCATACTTAACGCTGCCCATCTCCGCACTCAGAATTGGAAATGGGACGGCTCAATACTGTCGAGTGGCAACTTGGGGGACGACAATCCCAAATGGTGCGAAACTGCCGTGGTCGAGTTGGTGCCGCGGCAGTGACTATCCAGTAAGAACTCTGCCGAACTGACAAGGCTGACGGCTACGAGAAACCCTCAACAACGGGAATACTCCCATGATGCAACGCCAGCCTATTGCTTCCATGACACTCGCCAGAGTCTTTCCCGGCCTCGGTTTGCACGAAAATGGAAAATGCCTATTGGATGCGTTAGAAGATACGATGGATGAACAGGCGGAAGAACACCTGACGGCGACGGAGAGGAGCAAGACCCGGGTTAGAATATAGACTGGAGGTCTCGAACGTTTGTTGGGCCCCAGGCAAACACAGAACGAGTTGCCTTGACTTTGCTGAGGAAGAAATTAGACATCCCTTCCAAACATGGCTTTGACCGAGGAGCAGTTGACACCCATTGCGGCCGTCAGCCCAGGCGGAGAACAATCAGCCACCCACAAAGTTCTGGACGGACATCTGCCCTTTGAAGACGTGGCAGCCAAGCAGAACGTGGCAGACAGCTCGAAATCACTCTCATCGGAGCCGAATGGGTATTACGATACTCCCTCAAATAGTCGATATTCAATCCCTATGGGTGAGCAACTGGCTTTCACTCCTCGCCCACTTCGAGTCATTACAGTGGGCGCTGGATTTTCTGGCCTCATGATGGCCCATAAATTTCAACATCGCTTCCCAGAAATGGATAAAATGATCGACCATACCATCTTTGAGAAAAGGAGTGAGGTAGGCGGGACTTGGTTGGTCAACACATACCCCGGGGTTCAATGTGACGTCCCATCCCATATCTATGTAAGTCTACCCCCTTTGCCAATATCCATGACCAGTGAAATTGAGAGATGCCTTCTCCAGGCATTTCCTTTTGATCCAAACCCAGAATGGAGTCGGTTCTACTCAAGTGGGGCAGAGATCCAGGAGTACATTGTCAAAACCACCAAAAAGTGGAACCTGGATCGAGACATACAGTTCAACTCGACAGTTAAGAAAGCGGTCTGGGAGGAGTCGCGAGGGCAGTGGTGTTTGACGGTGGAGCACGGTGGACAAAGTCGACAAGAATGGGCGGATGTCCTGATATCCGGACAGGGAGTCCTTGAGTGAGTACCTCGCTTGACTAGAGCATCGCAACTAATCATTCCGTCAGTACCTACCAATGGCCAACAATTCCTGGCATCGAGAATTTCAAAGGTCAGCGTGTGCACTCGGCCGATTGGGACCACAGCTACGACTATTCCCACAAAAGGATTGCGGTTATTGGGAATGGATCCTCTGGAGTCCAGATCGTGCCTCAAATGGCCAAACTTCCTGGGACGACAGTGACGAATTTCTGCCGTGGCCCATCGTGGATCTACTACCGGGTGCCCCCGTCACAACATCTAGGCAAATCAGGGAAAACCGGCAACAATCCACCGTACTCGGAAGAAGAGAAGAGGGCTTTCAGAGAAAACCCCGAAAAGATGCGAAACCATCGCCGGGACATGATCCGGAGAACGAACAAGGCGTTTCGAATGGTAAGCAGCTAGGCATGCTGGTCGCAGCATTTCTGACACAAGGTTGCAGTTCATCAAAGACTCGGCAGCGAATCAAGAAGCAATGGACCTCGCCCGGGCGCAAATGAGCGAGAGACTAGGACACGATCCACGGCTATGTGAGATGTTGATTCCAAAATGGTCACTGGGGTGCCGCCGCATCACCCCTGGTGAGGGATACTTGGAGTCATTTACCCTGCCGAACTGTGATATTACGCAGAGCCCAATTGTGCTGATCACCGAGGACGCAGTCCACACGGCCGACGGCAAGGTGCACGAGGTCGACGTCGGTAGGTGCCTCTCTGTCGCTTGGTGGTTCACTAGCAACACGATATACTAATGATTATGTAGTGGTGTGTGCCACTGGCTTCGACGTGTCGTTCCGCCCGAGCTATCCGACCATCGGGCGCGACGGGGTCGACTTGCGCGAGAGATGGGCTGACACCCCCGAATCGTACTTTTCCATTGCCGTGGCCAACATGCCGAATTACTTCACCGTGTTGGGCCCGAACGCGGTGGCGGGCCATGGGTCGCTGCTCGAGGCGATGAACTGGAATGGCGACTACTTCGTGCGATGGCTACGCAAGATGGCCGAGGAGGACATCAAGTCGTTCGTTCCCAAGTCAGCTGTAGTGGAACAACTGAACGTATACTCGGACGAAATCCACAAGTCGCTTGTGTGGACGGCCCCCTGCAAAAGCTGGTACAAGCGCAACCAGGTCAATGGGAGGGTCACGGCCCTGTTTGCCGGCAGCGGCATGCTGTACAAGCGCATCGTGGGCGGGGAGCTGCGCACGGAGGATTTCGAGATCGAGTACCGCAGCAAGAACATGTTCAGGTTTCTGGGCAATGGGTTTACCGCTTTTGAGCTGGATCCGGAGACTGACTTGGCCTGGTATATTGAGAAATGAGATAGACGACGCCACGATACGACAACAGTGGTGGGCGGGTTCCAGATTCCATTAGCCACCGAAGCACCACTGGCATAGCTAGTGATCTATGTACACACCGAGGGGAGAGATACGAGGCGATATCACCCAAGATCGAGAGGGATTATCCAGGGTGCTTCCAACCAATCCAGCCGCAAATCCACCTCGCCAGCTCCTTGTTGTTCTCTAGCTCGAGATCCGCCGCGGGAGCCTTTCCTTGTCTTTCCCTTGCTGCCGCTTCGATCCCTTGCATGCCCCACCGACTGTCGCCATCTCTCCCAAAATTTCCGAATCGAATCGAACCAAAAAAGAAAAGAACGTGTCATCCATTCACCATCCCTCGCGTCCCAGCAGAATTCCCGATCTTGACCGCCCGTCACTCAAAAAGGTATTACATGGGCACCCTGCTCCTCCCCCTGCCTGCAGTCCATCTCTCTGTCCCATCTCCTCTTCTCCGCCTGGACCTCGACATTGACAGAGCCATGGCCAGGCCAAAGGCGCCACTGTCTAACTCGCTCCCCCCTCTGGTCTTCGGGACCGCCACCTTCAATTATCAGGTAAGGCGACACCTCGTCCGTCGAGGCTGAATGTAGTGTTGTGCCTGACATTGGATCCCGCAGTACAATGTTGACCCATATGCATTGGGTCCAACATCTCTGGTTCAAAAGGCTCTCGCCCAAGGAGTCCATGCTTTCGACACCTCCCCTTACTATGGACCAGCGGAAGAGATTCTCGGGACTGCTCTGGACACCGACCTAGTCCGACGCCATTATCCCCGGGATCAGTACTTCATTCTCACAAAGGTTGGCCGCATCGCCGCTGATGCCTTCGACTACTCCCCGTCTTGGGTCAGACAAAGTGTCCAGCAAAGCTGCAAGCGTCTCAGGACCAATTACCTCGACGTGGTCTATTGCCATGACTGCGAATTTGTTTCGCCACACGAAGTCCTCTGCGCAGTACGGGAGCTCCGTCGGATTCGGGACGAAGAAGGCACCGTGAAGTATGTCGGCATCTCCGGTTACCCTGTGTTGGTCCTCTGCGAGCTGGCCGAAATGATTCTGCGAGACACGGGAGAACCGCTGGACATTGTTCAATCGTACGCGAATTTCACTCTCCAGAACACTCGGCTCCTGTCGGACGGTCTCCACCGTCTGGTCAACGCCGGCGTGGATGTCGTGACAAATGCCAGTCCCCTTGGAATGGGTCTGTTGAGATCGACTGGACCTCCCGTGGGTGCCATGGGCAATTGGCATCCTGCTCCGGATGGGCTCCGACAAGCCTGCATTAACGCGGCCAAATGGGCCGAGGCCAGAGGGGAAAAGCTCGAAGTTGTCGCGGTCAGATTCGCCCTGGAAAACTGGCTTCGAGAGGGCGCCAAAGGAGGTGCCTTGGGTAGCCCGCTGGCTAACGCCGACACGTCTTATGGCCACGCTCTCAGCCTGCCCCGGGAGAGACTCGGGGTCAGTGTCATGGGTGTCAGTCGGGTGGAAGAGCTCGAGGAGACGATGCGGGTGTGGAGAAGCGTGCTCGACGGTCTAGCCGACGACCTTGACGCCGAACCCGGGACAATCACCCCCTCGGACGCGGTCAGTGATCACGAGTGGTCTCTAGCGCGCCGTCAGACTATCCGCGAACTGGCCAAAGGGATCCGGGGCGTCATCGGCTCTCAGTGGGTTAACTACGCTTGGGCGTCCCCTGATCCCGGCTTTGTCAACCAAAGAAAGAGGAAGGACGATGTTGTGATGGATGAGGTAGAAATTGCTGCCGCTCCCGACACAACGATGCCCACGCCACCCTCGGAAGCTGACGACAATGGGAAACCGACCGACGTACCTCCTTTGTGACCTTGAAGCATGATTGCCCCAGTTTGGCAGATTTCCGGAAGAGGACGCTAAGATCGTGGCAAGACTCATTCACTACTAATATCTCGGCGGTTACGACGACAAGTCTCTACCAGTATTTCATCCACGTTTCTATCAAGAAGAAGAAGAAGAAGAAGAAGAAGAAGAAGAAGAAGAAGAAGAAGAAGAAGAAGAAGAAGAAGAAGAAGAAGAAGAAGAAGAAGAAGAAGAA